>NC_047087.1:60597500-60890000 GCF_902459505.1 Geotrypetes seraphini
CTACTGTATGGAACTATTTGATGGTATTTCATTTAAAAACAAAAACTGTGGATACAGATGTTCTGGAGATAATTTATTAAACACTGGCATATAAAACCATGAAAATTCAATTAAAAAAGTACAATGATAAAAGATACTGTATTTTTTATCATTGTACTTTTTAAATTGAATTTTCATGGTTTTATATGTCAGTGTTTAATAAATTATCTCCAGAACATCTTTATCCACAGTTTTTGTTTTTGTTTTCATCGGTGGATTGTTTTCACTGTGGATCATTGGGTCTCCCCATTTTTCTTTGTAGTGTTTCCTTTAAAAACAAATGAAAAAAAAGGTTCATTAATTTATCATTTTCTTTTCAAAAGAGTTATCTAGACCTGGTCTCTACCATAGAAAAAAACCCATTAATTTTTGTAAAAGCTTCTAGATCCCTAATTCACTAACCCCAAGTCTTATTCTATCTTTGAGGAAGGAAAACTCACTAATTGATC
Source organism: Geotrypetes seraphini (assembly GCF_902459505.1). NCBI lineage: Eukaryota > Metazoa > Chordata > Amphibia > Gymnophiona > Dermophiidae > Geotrypetes > Geotrypetes seraphini. The sequence continues at coordinate 60,597,989 of NC_047087.1, forward strand.
CTACCCTATCTATCCTGTTTTCCAAAATAGCACCAGACATCCTGAGGCCAACACCATTTTGAATCTTAACTGTACAACATGGCATTAGCTTGTAGTTTGACAATAATTCAAAATGGCACCTGCCTCAATTATTCTGCTATTGTTTTGAAAACAGATTTAATGGTGCATGCAGATATAAATGGAGACTAATCCTGCCTCTGGAAATTGCTAGAATTTGGTCTGCACTATGAGGTATCATCTGTGCTTTTACTGCTTTGCTCCTCATCGGTAAGTGCCCCACTGTTCTGCTTCCATTGGGGTTCCTTTGATTTCTGGTTCTGTCCTTGAATTCTTGGCTCAAGCATTGAAGATTGGTGGCCACCAGCATCAGAGGGCTCAGCCTGAAAAAAATGTGGTTGTTAAAGGCAGAAGAACCTTTCCTATCTTCTCATGGACTGGGGGCACATCCTACGGGAACCCATCTGTGGACTTAACCTACTCACCACATTTGGATCTCCTTTACTGATGAGAACTGTTAAGCTAGAGGTGTATAGGTATGATGGCCACAAGCCATGAGGATTCTTTTTTGTAAATAAGGCATGGGCTTTATATTTGGTTTCACTTTGCTTTATTGTTTGTTTGGGGTTTTTTTTCATTAGGCCCCCTTTTATGAATCTGCGTTAGGCTTTGTTATCATTGGCCATGGCGGTATTAGCTCCATCGCTCATAGGAATTCTATGAGCATCGGAGCTTTTATCACTGCAGCCAGTGATAAAAAAAAAGCCTAATGTGGCTTCATAAAAGGGGGGTTAGTTATTTTGCAATAAACAAAGCTAAATTTGTGAGCCTACTAGGACAGACAGGGAAAAATGCTTGAGTACCTGAATAAATTCATGTAAACCATTCTGAGTTCTCCTGGGAGAACAATATAGAAAATTGAATAAATAAATTCAATTAAATAACTAATGAAATGAATCAATGCAAAAAAAAATCTCCAAATGAAACAAAAATAGCTTGAAAGAAAACATTTTCAGTGCACGCCCCTGCTTTCAGCCACATGTATGAAGTAGAAAATATAAATTTATTATAAGTAGGAGCATGCATTTTTTGTTGTTGTTGTTTCTTGGTCTGACTGATTGACTCTCACCAAATCTTAACTGACTGACCCACTGTCATTCAATTCTCTCGAGCAGTCGTCTTCATTAATTTTTAAGCTGGGGCCATTTTGGATTCTAATGAGCTGAAGGAGAGCTGCCAAATATCTTCCCAAGCAGGCCACAACACAGTCCACCTTCAAACGTCTTTTGTGGTGGTGATGGTGGGGCGTATCATCAAGACTGTGAGCTTTTCTGAATGCATGCTCTTTTGTGTATTGAGAAATACCTTGCCCTTCAAACATGTGGCTATTCCTCCCATCTACTTTTCCCTTTCTGTCCTGAGTCTGGGTAGAGAGGCAGAGTAGCAGAAAATAATAAAACCCTAGAAAGACAATGCGGACCAGCTCAAAGGTCTCCAGGGGTTGCTGTTGGCCCCCGGGCCTTGCACTGAAGAACACTGCTTTCGAGGCTAACTGAAACTGACAGCTTTTGGCTGAAACCAAAGCCGAAACCAACCTCTCAGTTTTGGTTGTGTGAATGTAAATCACTGAGGTCCTCTGCAGATTGTCAGAGTTTATAGTCTGCAGCTCTTTACTTAACCTACAGTATCCAAGCCAGAATATAATTTAGATAATGAAAGACCATATTTTACTTCCAAGCAAAAAATGCTCCCACAAATATGGACAAGAGCTAATGAGAACTGAAACTAAGAACCATGGTGCTTTTCCTGTGTCTGATGGCATAACACCATAGAGAGGCCAGTTCCTAAGGAACTTATCATCCCAATTTTACAGATTTAAATTCCTGCTAAACTTTTGTATCAAAAGCATTTATTTGAAGCACTCTCTATATAGTATTTTGCAAAATCATAGCTTCATTACTTGCAATCATAAAATAACAAAAAAAGAGGGTACAAAAAGTAACCTCCTCCCCAGGACTACCCCTCCCTCCTGGTTTTCTAGTGGTGTAATGAGGGCCTTCCCTCCTAATGCAGCACCTCTCTCCCTCCTTGCCATCTCATGAAGTACCTGTCTCTCTCATTGCGCCCCCCCACCCCCAATACAGCACATCGCTCATTGTTATATGCACAAAAAGCTGCAAATAATAAGTTCTGCCCTCATAGTCCAGTCCAGGGGTAGGCAATTCCAGTCGTCGAGAGCCACAGGCAGGTCAGGTTTTCAGGATATCCACAATAAATATGCATGAGATAGATTTGCATCTTAAGGAGGCAGTGCATGCAAATCCACATGGGCCTCCATTTCACCCTTTTAGGACATCCATTTGCTTTGAAAATATCTTGCTCATGGATGTGCGTGTTTCTTCAGTGATATTGTATACTGGAAGTTATGATTGTACAGTACTCCTCCGAAATTTGCGGGGATTCTGTTCCAGAAGCACCCGAGAATTAAAAACCCCGCAAATATTGGATGCGGTTCAGGAGCCGATCGAAGGCGAGAGAGGACTGCAGGGGTGGTGGCGGGTGCCTATGTAAGTCATTCTCGGAGGGGAGGATATCTCTTTTGTTTATTCCTTGATTGAATATATTGGAAGGGAGGGGGGATATTTTTTCTGCATTGTTATTGATTGAATATAAGTGCTTATTTTGATTATTAATGTTTGTATAATTTCCTGCAGTTTGGATTAGTCTTGAAAACTTAATAAAGATTTAAAATAAATAAATAAATGTTAACAAATACATTGCAAGTGATACGTTTGCGCTGATGTAACCAATCAGGCATTATCTCTGGCACTTAACTCTCCCTGCATAGTTAAAGCAATCAGCTTGCAAACATAAATCAGTGCTATGTTCCATGAATTCTCACTGTGCATGAACGGTTATGGGACTGAAAGAAAAGGGAACTCCTTTGTTTGAAGTCTCAGGTCTGGACTGTGTTTACTGTATAGTGAGTTCATTTGTAATTATATTCATAAACTACATAGCAAACAAGGTCAGGTCCTAGCCCAAACCTGAAAAACAAGCAAGGTGGCAATACTCCTGAAGAATGCTGAGTTATAAATATTGGAGAAGTAAGAGAAGTATGCTGCACCTCAAGTATATGTTGCATCCTCGCTTGACCCCCCACTCCCAGTTACTTCTGAAGTCAACCCCGTAAAGAGTTGAAGTGGTCATTCTCAGACTTTAATTATATTTCATCCAATATGGTATTTTAATCACAGAGGGCTAGATTTTCACCACTTCCTATTATTCAATGTGTTCTATATACCGTGGTTCCCATTTCAGAGCAATTTATGAATGTTTAATGGCTTTAGCGCATGTTAATACAGTAGCACACTTTAATAAGTCTAATCCAGAATAGAATAAAAAAATGGAGATAAATGGTTATTGTTCACATTAGCAAAAATAAATTTTTTAAAAATTCTCTACCAGTAAGTCAGCTAATATAATTTTAATATTGAGAATACAGTACTCTCCCGCGAATTTGAGGTCTGTGATTTGCAGACTCAGTCATTCGCGGTATTTTCTGACTTCCTCTTCTGGGAACTAAGGTCAGGCTACACCAGCGGTCTCAAACACGTGGGCCGCATGTGGCTCTCCAGGTTTTATTTGTGGCCCGTGGTCTGGAGGCATCATTCTCTTCCTTTTGGAGCAGCAGCCGGCTCGTTCATTCAAAGCCGCTGGTTGGCGGCTCCTTGCGCTATCCACTCCTGCATCGGAAGCCTCTCTGATGTCACAACATCAGAGAGGCTTCAGACGCAGGCACGGATCTCGCAAGGAGCCGCCACCCGCGGCTTTGAACGAACAAGCCGGCCAGACACGCTGCTGCTTCAGTGGCGTACCAAGGGGGGGGGGCGGTCCACTGTTCTCCCTAGAGTGCGGCTCGCGGCTCGTCTAGAGCAGTGGTGCCCAACCTGCTTCCCTTCTCTTCTCACTGCTGCCATCAGGGATCAGGCCGGCACCGTGTTATTTGATCTCCCTGCTTCTCTTCCCTGCGGGGCCGACCAACTCTCGCGGCCCGATGTCAATTCTGATGTCGAGAGGACATTCTGGCTAGCCAATCGCTGCCTGGCTGCCCGGAATGTCCTTTCCGACGTTAGAATTGACGTCGGGCGGCGAGAGTTGGTCGGCCCTGTGTAGAAGAGAAGCAGGGAGATCTCAGCCTGTTCCCGATAGTGGCAGCGGCAGCAGCCTATTCTGCGGCGGTGGTGGCATGGGGGAGGGCAGGAAGGAAGGAAGAAAGAAAGAAAGAAGGAAGGTGGGGTGAGGACAGGGAGCCAGAAAAAAAAGCAAAAAATGGGGCACGGAAGAAGGAAGGAAGAAAGAAAGAAGGAGGGGGGACAGGGAACCAGAAACAAAGCAAAAAATGAGGCACGGAATCAGAGAAAGACAGACATAGAGAAAGAAAGAAAAAGTTGGGGGAGGGAATGAGGTCTGGAGGAGAGGAAGCATACAGGAGGCTGAAAGAAGGGAAGAAGTATTGGATGCACAGTCAGAAGAATAAAGTGCAACCAGAGACTGATGAAATTACCAAACAAAGGTAGGAAAATAATTTTATTTTCAATTTAGTGATTGAAATGTGCCAGTTTTGAGAAAAAAAAGATATTGAACTTTAAATGTGGGTGCTGCAGAAAAAAATAGAGTACTTGGAGGGCCGCAGAAAAAATAGTTAATGTCTTATTAAAGAAATGACAATTTTGCATGAGGTAAAACTCTTTATAGTTTATATATCTTTCCTTTTAACTGTTAAAGGAAAGTTTTATAAACTATAAAGAGTTTTACCTCATGCAAAATTGTCATTTCTTTAATAAGACATTAACTATTTTTTCTGCGGCCCTCCAAATACCTATAAATCCAAAATGTGGTCCCGCAAAGGGTTTGAGTTTGAGACCACTGGGCTACACCAATCAGGAGCTGCTTTGACAGGCCAGATAGTGTGTCAAAGCAGCTCCTGATTGGTGTAGCATGACTTTAGTTCCCGGAAGAGGCGGTCAGAAAATACCGCTAATGACTTACATAGGCGGCCCCCACCGCCTCTAATTTGCAAGCTCCAAGGATCAATGACAAACAAAAGTTCCCACTTCCAGGTGAGTATAACAGGATAGCTGTTCCTGCCAGCACAAGTTTATTAACAATTTGATTCCTGAGATTCCCCAGCTTCTCAGAAGCTTCATTTAGCCCAGCAGACCTTGTATATTTTTCATTTCACTCTGAATGGCCTGCTTCAGCTGCAACCACCTATAATTTTGAGACTTTGAAATGCCAAATGATTGTTGCAGTCGTGAAAAATCAAGCATTTTCCCATTTGATAGAATATCATCTAGTGTACGTATATCAGCCTGCATCCAATGCTTCCAGAAGATCCCAGACTCACCAATTTGAACCTTGGAGTTTAGCCATAAGAACTGATAAGTACATTTCTCATTTGGAATATCTGTTAATTTATTAATAAATTTCAAGGTCTTCCAAGTATCAAATAAAATACTATTGTTCTTAACATATCTGAGTAACTTAATACTCAACACCTGAAACAATCGTAATGGGGACATAAGATGCAAACATATCACTTGCAATGTGTTTGTTAACATTTATTTATTTAAAAAATTTATATACTGTTTAAAACTAAATGGTTTACAAAATTTATATACACAATATTAAAATGGAGACAAAATAAAAGCAAATACATGATAAAATAGACATGTAATAAAATGAGCATAATGTGGATACCATAATGTGGATAGTAGAGATCATAGATAATTCATCAATTTTAGCAGAAGTGACTAAAAAAAGGCATCTACGAATATCTGCATCTTTAGTAATTTTCACAGCAATTTTGTATCTGGCCCACCAAGGAGTTCCATAACTTAACTCCTGCACAACAGAAAGTCCTTTTACCAGTCTCAATGAGTCTTGGATTCACAGACATCAGTAAAGCTAAACTCTCAGAATGCAAACACTTTAGAGGAATACTAGAATGCATTCAGGGGCATATTTACTATGATGTGCAACTAATTAAAAATCCCATACTAAGTGCCAGGACCAGCTGAAGGGGCTGTGGTAACCAGAACCAACTTTTGCTTTGGTGCTCCCATCTTAGGATTTGCATCAGCTTCCTTCACCCATATTAACTTGCCCTCCCCCTCCTCCTCCCAATCCCGCCTACATTAGCTCCCCTTCTGCCTGCATTAGCTCCCTTCCAGCCAGCTCCCCACACTTTACTAGCTCCCTCCGCCTGCAACAGCTCTCTTCCAACCTGCTGCTTCTCCACATGAGCTTCCTTCTAGTCAGCTCCTCCATTTACAAGTTCACACACATCAACTCCTTACAATATCCTTTAAAAAGTGTATTGCTTTCTTCCCTGTGCTGCCACCAGCATTAACACAGGTTTAAATGGGAGAACAGATACTTTCTGTTTCTCTTGAGCACAGCAAGTATCTGTTCTTGTGTTTAAATTTGCAGCAATGCCAGTTGCAAGAGTAGAGCATCAAGCTCTGATCCTGTCAATGGTGAACTAGTGAGGCAAGCCTTTGGCATCACGAGTTTTTGAGCCCTGAGCCAGTGCCACTGCTAATGTGCTTAATGCAGGATGGGGCAGGGTCTGGATGGGATGGGGCAGAGACTGCCCATGGTTTATTCATTGCCATTACTGTATGATAATTGCCATGTCCTATCACTGTGCAATTAGTGTAGATGCACAATATTTCACCAAAATGAGGCATTAAGCGGGCAATTTTATAAAGCAGATGCTAAGATTATTGTTCGATTGAATGCATAAATGATTTGAATAATGGTATACATATGTGCACATAGTAGCATGAATGCCAAAAGTCTGTGTAACTATACATATACGTATTTCTGATAGTGTGTAATTTGCAGGATGGCATGCATATGGGCAGACTCTGAGCAGAGCATGGGCAGGGTGCAAATTTATATACATAACTTATAGACTACTATAAGTTACGCACATATCACTGACAGAGCTCTGTGGCTCGTGTAAGTGTTCACTTATGAACACATAAGCCTGCATATAAGTAGTTATACAAATAGCGCATAAAGGGAAAGTAGGTGCCTACTTTCCTCCTTATAATATGTACCTATCTACTGTGAAACAGTAAGGTGAGCAGCACCCAGGGCTGTAGCACCCCTCCCCCACCCTCTTCCCTGCCCCCCCCCCCCCATAGCATGCCCCTTCCCTTTCCCTGTACCTTTTAAACTTCTCCAGCGTGAGCATCATACTGCCCACGTCGGCGTTGGCTCCCTTTGATGTCACTTCCTAGGTGCGTGTCTCGGAAGACATTAGAGAGAGCACCTAAAAGGTTCGTAGGAAAGCAAGGGGCATGCATGGCAAGGAGTGGGCGGGCAAGCGAGTGAACGAGTGGAGGGGGAGTGGAGAGGAGGAGGGGTGCCGCTGTGCCCTTAGGAAGACTGCGTCCTGATCGGTCTGCACCCCCCCGCCCTTCCCTTACTACGCCACTGCCTATACGAGATATACCGTTACAAAATTGCTTGTAAACCCTCCTAATTCTATAAACTTGCACTTACCCCCAAATGGTGCTTTGAATGCCAATTTGCCAATTTGCGCTGATAATTAGCTTCTTATCAAGCAATTGTTTGCGTTAAATGGTTTTAATTTAAATTTGTGCAGGTAAATTTAGTTATGGCATCTGCGCCTAAAATTTACACATGGCGCCAAAAAGCAGGTGTAGAAATGGGAGGGTCAGTGATTTTAATTGCTTTAAAATGACATGGTCAATTACCATGTCACTTAAAGGCAACTAAACCAATTAAGTTAGGTGGCTGTAGGGCGCCTACTGCCACCTATCTTCTGGTGCCACTTCCAGAATCAGGGCCTTAACACCAATATTTTCTGGTGCCAATTTTCAAGCATCATTTATGGAATTCCCCCCCCCCCCAATTAAATGTAAAATTGTGAGAATGGCCTGTCAAAATGACTAGGTTATGGCATTAGTAATTATTATGGGCCCCTTTTATCCAGCCATTTTAGAGCATTTTATTGCAGGCTGGCGAGGTACATGCTCCAATGCTCATTCAATTCCTTTGAGCATCGGAGTATTTACTTTATTGTCCTTTCTGTTACAACGCTCTACCTCAGCCCAATAAAAGGGGGCCTATACTGTATATGTTAAAAATATTCTCAGCCTAAGGTAGTTAATGGAAAATATTCTCATATTATCTGCCTCATCCCAATAAAGGGGCACCTATATATGTTAAAAAATATTCTCAGCTTAAAGTAGTTAATGGAAAAAGCCATGCGGCTGAAAATCTGATATAATGAATGAAGTCACCCTCTGAACAGATCATCTTCATGATCACAGATTTAATGACATGATGATAATCGCTCTAATAACAGCATTGGCAAACCACAGCAATTTATGGACAAGACTAAAAGTCATATCTAGGTAGTAATTACGGAAATTTCCACAGCTCATAGGCATATATAAGTGAAGAAGAAAGGAAAAGAACTTCACACAGAATCCAGCATGCACCGTACTTATAGATTATGGAACCAAACAGAATTAAGCAAGTCATTCCAAGCAGGATGAATCAAGAGAATCAAGGTGGTCTGATATTGTAATCTAGGAAGCAGTTGATTTTTATCTCAGTATGGTGATGGTTTGGATTGGAATTCGTTCCAGGAGGCCTTATCACACAGCATTGACAGAGTCCTTTAGTAAAGTACAAACAGAAGTAAAATTAGAAAGAGACATTTTCACATCTCTAGTCAAACTTTTTCACCCACAAAATAGTTTTTCATCTTTCTCGTGTGCTTTTTTAAATAAGCATATTCAAGGAAAATACTCATTATGGTGGGGACTGATAAAAGACATATCTTATGGATTTTCAGTGCAGCTATGCATTCAAGTCTGACCACAGCCAGCATAATTTTATGTGGAAAATGAATTCATATTATGTTATCTCTGCTATTTTTATGTTCATGTTTATTTAAATCTTGATATACCACTTTTATAGTCAAAGCGGTTTCCAATTAATACAAAGTTTTAAAAAGATTTTAAAATAAAATAAAGTGAACAAATTAACAATTACCATACAGACACAACATGATACAGATGGGCAAATGGGGAGGATACATTGCATAAAATAAAAGAAAGAGGAGGTAAAAAAAAACAAAAGGCACAAAAGGAATCATTAATGTAAGACCTGATGTCTGAGATTTTGAATTAAAAAATTAAGTATAAATCTCAAAAACATCTCTGAAAAGAAATGTTTTAAGATTAGATTTAAAATTATTGAGATTCTTTTCTTGTCTCAAGGTCAGAGGTAAAGTATTCCACAGTGTGGGAGCGGTCACAGAGAAGATTGTTTTCCGCGTTGTATTATAAAACAGTTGGCGTACTGAAGAGACCACAAAAAGGTATTGTTGGGAAGAACGTAGAGTTCTATGTGGATCATATGGGATTAACATCCTATCTATAAAGGATGGAATGTGATTAGATTGAACTTTAAAAGTAAGAAGTAGTATTTTGAAAAGTAATCCTATGTGAAATGGGCTTTTCTGAGCTTTTCTGAGGAGTGGTGTAACATGGTCAAATTTTTTAGCATTAAAATGATTTTATAGCAGTGTTCTGGAGAACCTGCAATCTCCTGATCTCCTTTTGAGTGATGCCCTGATAAAGTGAATTACAATAATCTAAAGTTGAAATTACTAAGGAATGGATAAGAATATTAATTGAATTCCGGTTAAGTAGTGATTTGAGAGATCTAATCATTTTTAGTTTGAAGAAACATTTTTGTACCACAAAACTGATCTGAGATTTGAAAGATAGCATGTTGTCCAGGATCACTCCTAGAATTTTGATATTCGGTACAAATTCGATTGGAATTGAAGAAATGCATATTGGGGAGACAAGAGTTTTATATTGTTCCTGAGAAAAAAAACATACATTTTTACAAAGGTGCATTAGGGCCTTAACGCTCAGAATAGTACGTGCTAAAATGCCGTGCACGCTAGCCACTACCACCTCCTCTTAAGCAGGTGATAGTTTTCAGCTAGCGCATGCTATAGCGTGCGCTAATCTGGTGCGTGCGCTAAAAACATTAGCACACCTTTGTAAAAGGAGCCCCTAGTTTTTGATATATTAAGAAAGAGAAGATTTTGACAGAGCCAGTCAGACACAAGATTTAATTTTTGATTAATATTCCGGATTTTGGCATGATCATTGTTCTGGACTGCGTGGATTAGTTGAATGTCATCTGCGTAGGCATAAACCATGAATCCTACAGATTGGGCGACAGTTAATAATGGTGCAAGAAACAAATCAAATAACATAGGTGAGAGAATGGACCCTTATGGTACTCCTGAATCTTGGCTATACGGCTTTGAAGGAGAGTTTTGGAAGTGAACTTGATATTGTCTATTGGAAAGGTAAGAGTTGAAAAATTTGAGAGCGACTCCGAAAATTCCTAATGTTTCAAGATGATTTAAAAGAAGTGTATGGTCAATTGTGTTGAAGGCTGCCTTTAAATCAAGTGAAATCAGGAGAACCAATTTTCTTTGATCCAAATAATTTCTGACTGCTGTAACTAAGCCCAAGAGAGTTAGTTCAACTGAGACTTGAACACTTAACTTATAGAGATAGGTGATAAGTATTGACAATATTCATACTACTGGCCCTGTCTGTGAGCCACCCATAGCCTTTCCCTCTGGTATAGATATAATTTAGCCTTGTAGAAGTTAATTTTATAACAGAACCATAGGTGCCCGCTCTGTAGGTGCTTGAGCACCTCCAATATTGACCAAACTGTTTGAATGTGTAAAGGAAGGGGTGACATCCATTGGATTTAGCACTTCCAATTATTTTGAATAAGATGTCCATTTTATAAGTAAAATAATCACCTACTGTATTTTTTAAAGGCAACAGAGGTGCTGATATAAATTTTATATAACAGGCATCCAGAACTAGCCCCAAATGCACAAATTTATACCTATTCTGAAAATATTGTACATGTATTCTAGGTATATACCCACATTTTTATTAAATGCATTTTTATGCACATACATTGCCAATTTCATCTCTGCTCAACAGAAACTGTATTCTTGAAAAGCATATATACATTTTTTTTAGTTCAAAGATTTTATTGATTTTATACAAACAAACAAACAAACATATAATACACAAATGATAGCCAAGACATGATACAACCTAAGGGGTTCATAATAAAAAAAAAAAACATCTAAAAAGTGTCCTAAATGACTACTTGGACGATCAAAAAGCCTGATTGTCCAAGTACCCATAACTAAAGCTGGTTTTAGATGTATCTAAAACCAGCTAAGGCCTTTCCCCTGCCACTAAACGCACAGAGAGAAAAGAGGTGTGTTTAGAGGAGGGGAAAGGGCGGGCGGTGGGCGGGAGGTGGGCCGACCTACACCTAGACATGCAGCGGCTATAACCAAAACCTTAGGCAGGTTGCCTAGTTGGCACTTACACCTTTTTGACTTAGACGAAGTCAAAACAGGACTAAGTGCCGAAAAAGGGGCCTCATCTCCCCTACCGCGATGCGATCACCCCTCTACCCGAACTGCCGCAACCCATGGCAGGAGAGATGCCCAATCTCTCCTGCCGCGGGTTGTGGCAGTTCGGGTAGAGGGGTGATCACATCGCGGCAGGGGAGATGGCCAATCTCTCCTGCCGCGACACATCACCCCCTCCCCAACGACATCAGGGCAGGAGAAAGCCCAAGCCCTCCTGCCCCGGGCACCCGCGGCACCCTGCGACAACATTGGGGCAGGAGGGAGCCCAAGCCCTCCTGTCTCGCCAGCCGTGGCACCCTGCGACAACATCAGCCCAGGAGAGAGCCCAAGCCCTCCTGGCCTCAGTGATCCACGACTCCCCCTGCCGATTACGTTCGGGGCAGGAGGGAGGCCAAGCCCTCCTGGCCTCTCGCCCCCAACCCCCCTACACAATCGGGCAGGAGGGAGCCCAGCCCCTCCTGCCCAGGTGGACCCCCCATCCCCCACCCCCCACTACAATATGGGCAGGAGAGATCCCAGGCCCTCCTACCCTCGACACAACCCCCCTCCCCACAACATCCGCCCCCGAACCCCTGATCACCCCCCCACCGACCCACGACCCCCCTCACCGACCCCACAACCCCCCACCCCAAATCATTGGCTGGACAGACAGGTGCCAAATCCGCCCATACGGCAGGCCAGCCGGCTCTGGAATGGGGCTGGATTGGCCCAGGTGGCTGAACTCCTGCCCACAGGTGGGGCCTGAGGCACCTGGGCCAATCAGAATAGGCCCAGGAGCCTTAGGCTCCTCCTGTGGGCGGGGGCTTAAGCACATGGGCCCAACCCAGCCAACAATTTGAGGTACATGGAAGGGGGGTGGGGGTTGGGGTCGTGGGGTCGGTGGGGGGTCACGGTTCTGTGGTGGGGCCGATCGGAGGTTCGGAGGGGTGGATGTTGAGTGGAGGGGGTTGTGTCAAGGGCATGAGGGCCTGGGATCCCTCCTGCCAGTATTGTAGTGGGGGGTGTGGGATAGGGGGGTCCGCCAGGGCAGGAGGGGTTGGGCTCCCTCCTGCCCAATCGTGTAGTGGAGTGGGGGGTGAGAGGCCAGGAAGGCTTGGGTTCCCTCCTGGCTTGATCATAATCGGGGAGGGGGCCCGCGGGGCAGGAGGGCTTGGGCTCCCTCCTACCCCAAACATAATCGGCAGGGGGGGGGGTCGGGTGCCCGGGGCAGGAAGGCTTGGGTTCCCTCCTGCCCAACCGTAATCGGGGGGGGGGGGTTAGGGATCGCGGGGCAGGAGGGCTTGGGTTCCTTCCTGCCCCGATGTCGTGGGGGGGGGGGGAGTTGGGGAGGGTTCTGTAACTGGTGTTGTTTTTGACAGACTTTTAGGCTCCTCCTTCGCCTAAAAGCCCTTGTGTTGGACGTTTGGGGCTTAGGCATTTTTTTTTGGTTCATTATGGGGTATAAGTGTAGATGTTGTTTGGGTACAAGTGTAGACGTAGTGGTGGTCTGGGTGTTTAAACAGCTGAATGTAGAGGCAGGCCATTATCAAAACAAGGACGTTTGTTTTGGTTTTGGACACTTTCCCTGCTTCTACTTTCAACGTTTAAGGCCTTAGGCCAAAAAGGGACTTAGACGGTTTTTTTGATTATGCCCCTCTAATTGTACAGGTATTAAAAACAGTCATCTAGAGAACCATTATTCTAGAAATGATACAACCGGTTGCCTAATATTATCATATAGTAGAAAGCCAGCACAAGTCTCATCAATAAAGTCTAAGTACAATGAAGCAAAAAAGATATGTTCCAAGAGGGCCCCACGAGAAGGTACCAACAGTATTAGAATTAAAAAAGATTGTATTGTTATTTTCCTCAGTGACATAAGTCAAAATCTGAATCTCATTGGTCTAGTTTGCAATATACAGTATATTAACAGGGATCCATATTTTAAGGTAAGTACAAATAGAGTTGTGTTTCTCTGCAATAACACTTTCATATTGAGTAGTTAAACATAACGTGTTCCATCATGAACACATTTTTTAAAAAGTAAGCATGGTCATTCATCCTCTAATTCTATAAAAAGAGCTCAAAATTGCATGCACAATTGAATTGAATAAAAAGCTAATTAGCACCATTCACTGCCATTTTAAGAAGTAATTATTGGTTTTAATTGGAATCAATGAGAAGTTACATGGGTAAATTTAGTCGCAGGATACATGCCTAAAAGGGATATGGAAATGGGTGTGTCATGGACGGATCAGGGGCATTAATTATAGAATAAGGGTCCAATATTTACCTGGGGCCCACCTAAAAATTTGTCTATATTTTTCTAAAATAAAAATTCCATGCCCCCTTCTGTGGCAGTCATTTTGAGAAGGCACCGTGAAAAGGCAGGAGTTAGGGTGATGCACTCCTGCCCCTGACAACCCCCAATGGATAACCAGGTATGTGGGTAGGTCCAGGGATGGGCCTAACCTATAAATTGGGAAGGGGTGATCAGATGGTGGTGGAATCTTTGACTGTGGCAGTGGGAAGGGGGAGGGGGAGAGAGGAGATAATTGGGGAGGTGGCAGGAATGATCATGTTTTTTTTTTTTTAACAAAGACTAATTCTTATGTGAGTCATGATCCAATATTCAGCTTGGGCCCACATAACTCTTATGCAGGCCCAACTAAATATTGGTTGTGCCAGCATAAGCTCTAGGCAGCCAGACCACTCAGCCTTAGCCCCCAGTATTCATTGCCAGTGCCTGGACATGCCCTGGCACTGAATACTGGGGGCTAATTCAGCCAGTGATAGTTATTGTTGTTTCATATAGCAGGAGAACCAGTATTCCGCCAACAAGATTGAGAGACGAAAGCACAAAGTGGAACACAAATTTCTGGATGTCCAGGAATTATTGTTTATTAATTCACATAATCATGTTAAAAACAAATAAAAGCAACCTCAAGATTTATTTGGGGTTCCTTTTACTAAGGTGCGCTAACATTTTTAACGTGCACTGCAGATTAGCGCACGCTGCCCCCCATGCTACGCATAAAAACTAATGCCAGCTCAATGGTGGCGTTAGCGTCTAGCACACATGGCAATGCAGTGCGCGCTAAGCACGTGGTAAACTCACTAGTGCAGCTTAGTAAAAGGAGCCCTTTGGTACAAAGAGTATCTCTAATAGTACAAGCTCACATCAGTGAGACTCAGACCCTACATGGTCTGTGTTTTGGCCAATTCTCAGCCTTGTAAATATTTAGGACCCCTGATGAAGGCTGAGAATTTGAAATCCACAAACTTGTGTTCCACTTTATGCTTTCATCTCTCAATGTTATTATTAGATGCCATCAGTTCGTGCTCGACTCCTAGTGACTTGATACATTGCGGATCTAAAAAGAAATCAGTTTTGTGCTATTCTGAAAAGGTCCAGCCATCTGATTGCAGGTCACCCTCTTCGCCTGATTCCTTCAATCTTCCCAAACATAATGTCCTTCTCCAGTGATCTCTCTCTTCTGATGGTGTGACCAAAATAAGACAGTCTTAACTTCATCATTTGGGCTTTTAGTGACATAGCTAGTTTAATCTCTTCCAGAATCAATTTGTTAGTTCTTCTGGCAGTCCACAGCATGCCTAAAATCCTTCTCTAACACCAAAACTCAAAGGAGTCAATCATCTTTCTGTCTTGTTTCCATAGTGTCCAGCTTTCGCATCTATAACTGACCACTGAGAAAATGAGTCTGATCTTTGTTTGGAGTGTTACCTCCTTGCCTTTGAATATTTTGTCTAGAGACTTCATTGAAGAGGAATCAAGTGCTATTTTGTGGAGTATTTCCTCCCTGCTAGTTGCTTCTTTGTTTTCAAAAGAGCCCAGGAGATTGAAATTCTATTCTATCACCTTCAAGCTCAAAATCTTCATCATTTGCCGTGTTCATGATCTTCTTCTTGCTTATGTTCAGTTCTAATCCTATGTTATGACTTTCGACTTTGACTTTTCTCAGTAGATACAGATTGTCTTCTTTGCTGCTAGTGATAAGTGCTGTATCATCTGCATAGCACAGGCTGTTTATATTTTGGTCACCAACTTTGAAACCAACGCTCTCTTCTTCCAAATTTGCTTTTCTGAAGATGGTTTCACCGTACAGGTTGAACAGATAAGGTTACAAGATGCATCCTTGCCTGATGCCAAGTTTTATTAAAAACCAATCAGTGTTGCTGTATGCAGTTTTCACTGCAGCTTCTTGATTTTCATATAGGCTCTCTATCAGCTGAGTTATGTGTTTGGGTATTCACATTTGCACTAAAGTTCTCCATAGCTTATTGTGATCCACACAGTGAAAAGCTAGGTATAGGGGTTTTTGGTATTCTTTGTTCTTCTCCAAAATCCATCTAGCATTGGCAATAATGTCTCTTGTTCCTTGACCTCTTCTGAAACCAGCCTGAACTTCAGGTAGTTCTTGCTCAATGTATGATTGGAGTCTTTATTGCATTATTTTCAGCAATATTTTGCTGGTGTATGGAATTAATGCAATTGTTCTGTTGTTGTTACAGTCCTTGGTGTCACAGTATGAATAGTGATCTTCTCCAATTGGTTGGTCATGCTTTTTCCTTCCAAATCTGTTGACACTGTCAAGTGAGGGCCATGATCGCATCTTCTGATCCTTTTATTAATTCAATTGGAATATCATCGATACCAGGTGACTTATTTTTTGATAAAGCTTTAATCACTGCTATGACTTCTTCTTTTAAAATATCTGGTACTTCTTCGGCTACAGTTTCCAGTTCAGTTTCCCCAATATTATCCTCATTGCCTTGTTTATATACATTTTCTTTATATTCTTTCCATCTCTTTTTAATGCTTTCTGGATCATTCAATATAATTCCATTGGCGTCTTTAAGCATACCCAGTCGAGGTAGGAATTTCTGCCGCAATCCCTTAATCTCCTGAAAAGCTAATCTGGTTTTTCCATTTACATGTTCTGATTCAATTTTCTGACAAATATCCTTGAAATATCATTCTTTGTCTTGCTGAACTTGAAATTGAAACACTCGATTCATTTGTGATACTTTTTCTCTATCACCAGATAGTTTTGCTTATCTTCTGCTACTTTTCTGGTTTCTTCCGAGATCCAAGGTGATTTCTTGGCTTTCTTTTTCTTCTGGAGTGTTTTTTTGTTTTTGTTTTTTTATTTTTACTGGTGACAGTATGCATTTAAAAAATGCTGACCACCACCAGCTGAATCTTGGGGTGGGAGGGTGATGAATAAGGGAGCTCATTTGTAAATTAGATTTTTAGGAGATTGCGGGAGAAGTTATCAACATGGACTACTGTTAAGACTTGTTATTTTAAAGTTAACCTCAGTTATTATTAACTAGATCTCATTGCATAAAATGAGGCATGTATTAAAATAGATTAGTGTTAAAATAACATATCTCATTGATAATTATACTCCTTAATGGTAGCCCATATTGATAACTATGTCCCTGAAATGTGGAAAAATGATTTTGAATACTTGTTTTCAATTTGCTTTGATACCACTACTCATACCTATTCAGTTTAATTTCTCCTCCTCTTACATAGGGGGGAATAATGTTAACTACATAGCTTCCAATGTTTGACAAAAGATAATTATCAAGATTTGTGTCCAAATTCACAGATAAGAGGAACTCAAAGTGGTAAGATTGGGTTAGATCAACTCTACAGTATACTTTGTGTTTTATTTAAGAGGCAAAAAGAATAATGTTGTTCCTTCTGGCAGACTTGTAAACCAATGATGAAATTAATGATCATTATGCAATGCAGCCCATTTTTTATACAGCCGTTATACTGTGGTACTTATTTACTAAATTACATTAATGCTAATACAAGGATTAGAATGCATTAAACACATTAATGAGCTTTAACACTTATGTTATTTAACACTTTTTAGCAAATTACCAGCACTTAAATACCAGCATCTTCTGAATAATTCACTAGTCAAGTTTCAAGCCTGATTGTTCAATAGAAATTGAATTGAACAGAAATTGAACACTCTTATCACAGGTTTGATAAGGGGAACATATTTTACTTGTCATTTTTTTGCTTCACAGCCACGTTTGGCACTATATGTCATGTAATGGGGCATATTTCATAAAAAGCTTCTTGTGCCTTTGCTAGTGCATAAAATACCATTTATAAAATTATCCAATTCATGCAAGTAAATGTGATGGCAAGAATAAATATATTTGTATGTGACTCTAGTGCTGGGTGAATTTTTGGAGGAGTGTGAGTGGGGGGTCACACTTTACGTGTATTCCCCTTTATGTTCAACGCTATTTAATTTTCTAGAAATGGTGTTTAACCAGCTAACTGCAAATATTCAGCGTAAAAAAACTAGTTATCTCCACTGAATATTCACAGTTAGCAACTAAAAGTTAACTGGCAATATCACTCGATATCTGGAAATATTCAGCACCAACCAGCTAAGTTTAGGGCAAATTGGACTACCTAAATAGCAATCCTATCTTTGTCAGTTGAAACTTAAATGGTCAGTGCTGAATATCAACTTAACCAGTTAAGATACAGCTGACAAAAAAAGCAGATATTCAAATGCTGGTCTCCAGAAATAGCACAACATTGAATATCTAGGTCACCGCAACCACGGGACTTAGGTGAGCTGTTTCCTGTGGTCTGACTTTGACTGCCTGCTTCCAGTATTAAACTCAGATAACCAATGCAGAGCTGTTTCCGGAGATTGGCATTGAATATTCTTTTTGTGTGTGTGTGTGTGTGTGTGTGTGAGCTGTCTGGTTAAAATGATATTCAGTGGCTGACCAATTAAGTTATAGCAATTAAAGATGACACCTCTATTTATGTGGTTTGTTTTAACTGCTAATCTTATCTGGTCTGGTGCTGAATACTTGTACGTAATCAGATAAGTTAAGCAACATACCCTATTTTTCGCTCTATAAGACACATCTGACCATAACATGCACCCACCTGTAGAAGAGGAAAAACCAAGAAAAAAAATTCTGAACCAAATGGTGTGCCTTGTACCCTGTCCCCCCTCTGGTCATCTAGTGGCAGGCCGGGTTAGGGTACAGAGCACGTCTAGTAGTGGGCACGTCTAATGGTAGGCACGTGTAGTGGCAGCCAGCCAGCCTGCCCCAAGCAGCCCGCCCATTCCTTTTTTTTCCATCCCGGCTCCCAGCACGCTTTCCGCCCTCCTGCCTTGGTTCCCCTTCTCTCTTCTGGAAGCGGCAGCAGCAGCAGCAGCAGCAGCAGCAGCACAGTGTTGCATGAGGTAGGTATGCACTTTTTGTGTCCAGCCTGGTCCCACGCTACACTCCAAATGGCTGCCACCAAGTCTTGTGGGACTCGCAAGAACTGACGGCAGCCATTTGGATTGAAGCATGCGCCTGCCTCAATGTGCACCGCTGTGTCACTGCCGCTGCCAGAAGAGAGCAGGGGAATTGAAGCAGGAGCGCGGCAAGCGCGCTGTGAGCCAAGATGGAAAAAAAGGTGCAGGGTTTTTTAAAAAAATATTCACTCCTTAAGATGCACTCTTATTTCCACCCCCTTTTTAGGGGTGGAAAATGTGCGTCTTATGGAGCGAAAAATATGGTAGCTAGTTTAGCGGTAGGCACTAACCACAAATATTCAGTGGGAGATGTGGTTAGATGCAAAAAAAAAATGCTATTTAACTGGTCAGTCGACATATCTGACTTGTCAAAGTCAAAAACTTGAGGAGTGGAGGGAACAATCACAATCACACAAAAAATACAATACTCCACTAAAGTGGCAAGATGAAAGAAAAAAGCCTCAGGTTAATGGTGAACACACACAGGCTCAGCCACCACCATCCACATCATCATCGTTAAAAAGTTTCAGCAGTGACTAACACTAAGCCAATTGAAAAAATACTGTGAGCAAAGCTCAGATTTTGTTAAAAAATGGAAAATCAATCCAAAATAGAGCCACTTCCCACTGCTAATCAGTTCTCAGTCCATCTTTTCCAAGCCAGTGTTTCACGGTACTAAGGCCTCTTCCTCAGGGCATAACAGACTTTACACTCTCTTAAAAACAGCAAGTGGCATAGTTTCCTAACCCCTACATAGCACTGAATATTGGGGGTCTGTTTCTGCATGTTTTTTCCTACTATTTTGTTAAGGCAGGTGCATGAGTCTGTAAAATGGGCCTAAAATAGTCACCCATTTGGCCTCTCCAGCTAGGCTTTTTATTAAAACACTCTGTTATTAAGGGCGGAAATTCATCAATGGACGCTACTACCGTATATTAGCATGCACTAACTGGGTTAGCATGTGCTAAATGCTAAAGATGCCCAGATGAATATGTGTTATCAAGACAGCTATTGTGGCACTGTGCTCTTTAGTTGCAGTAATAGTCCAAATATTAAAATTCAAAATTCATGCAACCATTCCTATTTCTTTTTTTTTTTTCCCCAGAAATATTTAATTCATCACTATTTAAGGATCCTCGGAATGTAATGCAGTAATCTTCCCTTCATTCATTTTTTTAGAAAGAAATTCACAAAAATATAATAATGTATATTCATCATATCTTTCCTTTGGTTCATTTATTTTTACACATCTAAGGGGGATGGGGGTTGGAAGGTGGGGAGTAAATATGGATAGCGACATTTGGGTAACTTTATTCTTCATTTATATTATATAGTAAGATATATTCTGCTATTATTATATGTAAGAAACTGAATTTATTGAATGATATTAATGTTACCTGTATAGATATTAGTGCAATGCATGTAATACCTATTGTTCTTTCATTTGTATGACACTGTTTTCGATAAAAAATCAATAAAGAATTTAAAGAAAAAAAAGAAAGACTGCTTCAATCGTCAATGAAGGAAAGATTGCTGCATTACATTCCGAAGGTCCTTAAACAGTGATTAATTGAATTAGGAATGGTTGCATGAATTTTGAATTTTAACATATGAATATAAGGACATCTTTAGTATTTAGCTTGTGCTAATTGTTAGCACACTCTAATGTGAATAGTGCACGCTTATGTGGTTAGCACCCATTGATGAATTCCCCTATCCCCCCAAAAAAATCCCTTAGCAACTTTTGAGATTCAATAGAACAGCTCTAGAATGGCTGTGCTCTTTTTAACAGGTGGAATTCACTGGGATAATTTATGTTAGAATTATGGACTTTTGGTTGCAGTGTTTGAGAAGGACCCATTTTATCATCCCTGCTGTATAATGTTTATATGGCTCCATTGGCATCTTTGATTCATATATTTACGGTTTCTTTCTGCTGTTATATGTATTGTTGTTGAATTTATGTTTCAGTTAAGACTGTGAAACTACACATTAATGAATTAGAAACCTCTATAGTATGGTGGGCTGTCTGAAATCTAGTAGGGTGCATTTTAAATTCAAGTATTATAAGTAATGCTACAGTATAACAGGTTGGGAAATATAGTTACTCTTTGGCACTGTTTGAAGTTGTACCAGATGTTAGTCCACTTAGAAACTTAATTGTAGATTCAACTTTAGAAACATAGAATATGACGGCAGAAAAAGGGCCTTTGGCCCAACAAGTCTGCCCACTCAAATAATCCTCCCCCCTAAGTTCTTCTTTGAAGTGAACCCGCATGTTGATCCCATTTGTTCTTAAAGTCAGTCACGTTATTGGCCTCAACTACCTGAAGTGGAAGATCATTCCAACAGTCAACCACCCTTTCGGTGAAAAAGTGCTTCCTAGTGTCACCATGAAATCTCCCGTCCCTGATTTTTAGCGGATTCCCTCTTGTCGCCGTAGGTCCTGTAAGGAAAAAGATGTCTTCTTTCATCTCATTACAGCCAGTAACGTATTTGAACGTCTCTATCATGTCACCCCTCTCTCTGCGTTCCTCGAGAGAGTATAGCTGCAACTTACCTAGACGTTCTTCATATGGGATATCTTTGCGCTAAACACTAACACCTCCATAGAGCTGGCATTAGTATTTTTCATTTAGCGAGTGGTTGGCACGTGCTAAAAATGCTAGCACACCTTAGTAAAAGGAGCCCTATGTTTGATACATTCTTATTTGAATAGACTGTTGCTGTACTTGAAATGAAATGTATATTGAACTTGGGTTTGGAAAGAAATCAAATATGCAAATATATAAAAAAAAAAATCCACTGCAAGATAGTACTTATACCTCCCCTTTTACAAAACCATAGTACAGGTTTTAGCACTGGTCTGGCGGTAACATCTCCGACGCTCATAGGAATTCTATGAGCATCGGAGCTGTTACCACCAGCTGGCGCTAAAAATCATGCTACAGTTTTTAATAAAGGGGGGGGGGGATAATCATCCATTTAGAAGAACACCAGATTCATCTGGTATGATATAACATTAGCTGAGCTGATGTCACCGGCTGGTAATATTTATTGAATGATGGGGGGAGGGGGGACAGAGGGTAAGGGGAATATATGAGGTGTTATCAAGGGTCTGTAGAATAAGGATTGACAATTTTATAAGAGGAAGTAAGAAAGGGTTAATAAACAGAGCTTGTAAGAAAGAAAAATGATTAGGGAGGTTGCTAAGGTGATGGGGTGGAGCAGTCACGTGATTGGTTGGATGTTGTGGCAGTTTGGAGTGAACTCTGTGAGGAAAGGGGAACAGTAGAGTAGTCTTTTCAGGAAAAGATTATCCCTCCCTCCCTCCCATTTGTGCTGGTGTTATGTTTTGTGTTAGTGTTGTGGGGTGGGGTGGGGGATGTACATGTTATATGTTGACTTGGGTGGATTTGGTGGAGCTTATGGGGTTGGGGGGAGGTGGTCGCAGCTTTGGGTGGGGCGGAAAATGGGGTGTGGCCCAGTTGGATCTGGGAGATGAGCAGTTAATAAATAAATAAATGTAACATTCGTATGCGATACCGCTGCGAGGGGAAGCATGGCCTTGCGTCACAGTGGATCATGTTTGGGGGGAGGGGAAGCATGACCTTGCGTCACCGTGGGTCATGTTTGGGGGGAGGGGAAGCATGACCTGGCGTCACCGTGGGTCATGTTTGGGGGGAGGGGAGGGGATGCATAGCCTTGCGTCACCGTGGGTCATATTTGGGGGAATGTTATAAATTTAAAGACTTAACGGGAGCTAGTTTCGACACCGAATAGCTCCCTGGGGATGTGTGAAATATGCATTGGGGGTTTGTTGGTTTTTTGACAAAGATTGTATTGTAAGTGAAGATAATATTCAGATAGATAATAAAGCTGCGGCCAAATATTTATTCTAATAAAACTGAGTTGTGTGATTATTGATTGATGGTGATTAGCTTTTAGTTGCAGGTGACGGGAATGCGAATGCTAATGTTAAGATTATTAAAATTCACTAGTGACTGATCTTTCAAAGAACAATATGAAAAGATTACAAAACTCATCAGTCTGTTTGGCTGAAATCTTAGGAGAGAGCATCATTAACACTAGAGGCTAAATGCACAAAACATGGCTAAGACTCTGTGGGTCGCTGTGGGCCAATTTTTGGGCTGATTTTTAAAAAGCGATCGATTAGAGAATGACACGGTGAAAAAATTGGTCCCCGTCACCGCCCCGTCCCCGTCTCACCATCCCCGTCACCGCCCCGTCCCCGTCTCACCAACCCCGTCACCGCCCCGTCCCCGTCTCACCATCCTCTTCACCGCCCCGTCACCGCCACTGCCACCCCATTCACCGCCCCGTCACCGCCACTGCAATCCCATTCACTTTTCTTTATTTACGTATAAAGGAAACATTCTTTAAAACTTTAAAACTTAGTTAAATATTAGTTAATAACTATACAAAAACAAAACACGCAGAGAAAAAATTAATTAATAAAAATTCTCAAAACTGACACATTTTGATCACTAAATTTAAAATAGTTATTTTTCATACAGTTTTTCAATCACTAATCTTCCACCACCCCTGGGGCTAGCAATGCAAAAACAAACACGACATGTACTTTAAATGCTGCCGTGATTAGCATAGTGACCGCGGCTACGGCTGCAAGTCTCCCCTCCCCCCAGCGATCACGGCAGGAGGGCACCCAACCCCTCCTGTAGACCCCCCCAACGGCCCTCCCGACAATCGCAGCAGAAGGGTACCCAACCCCTCCTGCCGGTCCTCCCAATGGCCTCCCCTAAGATCGCCGGCAGGAGGGTACCCAACCCCTCCTGCTGGACCCCCCCCAACGAACCCTCCCACCCCGGAACCCCCTTAGTCTTACTTTTCAAGTTGGACCGGACAGCTCCTCGCTCGTCTGGCCAGCAGGCCTGCCTCCGTCCAAATGAGGCGGGCCCGCCCCTCCCCTCCCCTCCCCTGCCTCCCAATGGCCTCCCCTAAGATCGCCGGCAGGAGGGTACCCAACCCCTCCTGCTGGACCCCCCCCCCCCAACGAACCCTCCCACCCCGGAACCCCCTTAGTCTTACTTTTCAAGTTGGACCGGACAGCTCCTCGCTCGTCTGGCCAGCAGGCCTGCCTCCGTCCAAATGAGGCGGGCCCGCCCCTACCCTGCCCAACCCACAGGATCCTAGAGCCTGATTGGTCTAGGCACCTAAAGCCACTCCCGCTATAGGAGGGGCCTTAGGTGCTTGGGCCAATCAGGCCCTAGGATCCTGTGGGTTAGGCAGGGGAGGGGCGGGCCCGCCTCATTTGGACGGAGGCAGGCCTGCTGGCCAGACGAGCGAGGAGCTGTCCGGTCCAACTTGAAAAGTAAGACTAAGGGGGTTCCGGGGTGGGAGGGTTCGTTGGGGGGGGGTCCAGCAGGAGGGGTTGGGTACCCTCCTGCCGGCGATCTTAGGGGAGGCCATTGGGAGGCAGGGGAGGGGAGGGGAGGGGCGGGCCCGCCTCATTTGGACGGAGGCAGGCCTGCTGGCCAGACGAGCGAGGAGCTGTCCGGTCCAACTTGAAAAGTAAGACTAAGGGGGTTCCGGGGTGGGAGGGTTCGTTGGGGGGGGGTCCAGCAGGAGGGGTTGGGTACCCTCCTGCCGGCGATCTTAGGGGAGGCCATTGGGAGGACCGGCAGGAGGGGTTGGGTACCCTTCTGCTGCGATTGGCAGGAAGGGTTGAAATGACAAATGAGGAGCACGGTGAAATAGCGGTTCCTAGAAGGGGGTACATTGGCCCGCGGGGACAAACCTGTTCACCGTTTCCGCGGTCGGTGAATGGCCTTGTCCCCGTCACCGCAGCGACTGCTATTTTTCTTCCCCGTTTTCGGCGGTGACCCGCGGCTTAAATGCGGTGGCCGCGGGTAAACCGTCACCGTGTCATTCTCTACGATCGATGTTCAAATGGCTGCCTATACAAATGAGTTTTGCGGAGGGCAGTCGTAATCCAATCGGATCGATTGCTTAGAAACTGGCTTTCACACATGCACAGAGCCGGTTTGGGGAAGCCCAAACAGTTAAGTAGCAGTGGAAGCCCCAAAGCAGCCTCTTGCCACTCAGCCATTGGGGATCTTTCTTTCTTTCTCATCACCGCTTGAAGCCTAAGTGGCTTACAACGTAAACATACACAGTCATGTACACACACACAATCAGTAAAACATTTTTTGCCTAATCCTCCCAGATTTTCTAACTATTGCTAAATCTAACACATAGATAATAAAACTTAGATTAAAATAGATTATCAAAATCTAAAACATTGCTACTTAGTAAAAGACTTTCACAAACAAATATGTTTTTAGTTGCTTCCTAAAGGACATCTTATCTTTACATAGTCTCAAATATCCTGGTAAAGCATTCCATGTCAGAGGACCCATCACAGAAATGGCTGTTGTTTGTGTCTTTTTGTAGTGAGTTTCACCAAGTACCTCTATCGATAACCTCACGGCAGACTCTGACCTTAATGTATGTATTGTTTCAATGCCTGTCTTAAATACCATGGTGTTACCCCATAGATTGCTTGATGAACAACCATTAAATTTTTATAAACAATTCTACATTGGATTGGCAGCCAATGGAGACTTTTCAATACTAGCATTTATTTATTTTAATTAACAAAGTTTTTATTAGAAAAGTGCAGAGAAAAATCACAACCAAATACAGCTATAGCATTTCACAATAGAACAAACAGGAATACAGTGGTTCTTCAGTACCCCTTGCATTGAAGAAACTCTAAACAAAGATTATACCCACTCCCTCCCCCACCCCCGAACAACAGCCCTCAAGCTGCATGAAGTTTTCTCTAACAATCAAAATTTTGCCAGAGTCGAAGAAAGGCCCCCATTATGTGATTCATGCGGGCAGTGAGAAAGTACAGAGTATACCACATGTTCAGTCTGTGGAGCAAGGAGTCACAATCTTGGGAATGCGGCTGCTTCCAAGCTGCAGCCACCTCTAAACAAGCCACAGTGAAGAATAATATACTAAAAGTCACTTCCTAAACCTCAAAATCTGGAAGATAATGGTGTAAAAATACCATGGTGGGGATGCACTCAATCCGACTATAGACAAAAGCAGGCCAAAGACTTACAACCAGTAACCCTGCACCACAGAACACTCCTACCACATGTGAAGAAAAGTACCCCTCCTGTCACATCCTCGCCACACACACACTTGGCACAGCGAACAGGAGTAAGATACTGTAGCATGAAATGATTTTACAATTCTGATATGATCTTAAAATATATAGCCTGAAATGATTTTATAATTCTGCTTGGAGTTACAATATGTAGCAGGATGTATTTTGTTTTGTTGTAGGTAAATTATGTAAGTTTGCTGGAATTATTGCCTGACCCAAGACAGGATGTGATTTAAATTATGGATTTATAATAAAGTGAACTTCTATTTGAGTTTAAATTAAAGGATATTAATTTGATGGATTTAAAAGTGAATTTCTGATTTGGTTTCTGAGCCAGCCCTACCTCCAGCCATCTTATCCTGGTGTTGTGTTAATGCACCTATTATGAAGAAAGGACTGAGCCATCTGCCTTCAGAAAAGTGTTAAATGCACCCATTCAATGAAGTACAAAAGGAAGACTGACCTTCAGAAAGTGTTAAGTACACCTATTCAGATGAAACAAAAAGGACAGCCAGGGTGGATACCAGAGCTAAACAGAACTTTAAAAGGCTGTAGGCCAGCATCTCAAATTCATCTCTGGACTACTCTAGTTTGGAAGAACAATAGAAGCTCATCATAGTAACATAGTAGATGATGGCAGATAATAATAATAATAACAGTTTATATACCGCAGGACCGTGAAGTTCTATGCGGTTTACAAAGATTAAAAGATGGTACAAATAGATTGAGCTTAACAGGGTGGAAGCTAGTGATTAATAGCTCAAGGGATCAGTTATTGAGGAGACCTGAATGGTCCATCCAGTCTGCCCAACCTGATTCAATCTAATTTTTTTTAATTTTTTCTTCTTAGCTTTTTCTGGGCAAGAATTGAAAGCTCTACATGGTACTGTGCTTGGGTTACAACTGCCAAAATTTCCTTTAAAACCTACTCCAGCCCATCTAAACCCTCCCAGCCATTGAAGCCCTCTCCAGCCCATCCTCCCCCATGCAAGTCTGCCCAGTACTGGCCTTAGTTCAATATTTAATATTATTTTCTGATTCTAGATCCTCTGTGTTCATCCCACGCTTCTTTGAACTCAGTCACCGTTTACCTCTCTACCACCTCTCGCGGGAGCGCATTCCAGGCATCCACCACCCTCTCCATAAAGTAGAATTTCCTAACATCACACCATTTTAAGCCGCTCAAAGAAGATTCAGTCAGATGACCTCATCTGCCTATCCTCCATTTTAAACCACTCAGACTTAGATTCATACCACATCCAGCAGGGACAGTAACAATACTTTGTGTTGGGACATATTGTAATTTAATCATCACCACCTAGGAACAGAGAAAAAAGCTGGACTGCTATGCATCATGGGTCCAGAGACCTAGGATTCTATTTTTAGAACAGGTCTTAACCCTATAAATATGAAGTAGAATCCTTTCTAACACACACTCTCTCTCCCTATGGAACCAGCCTGGATCAAGCTACAACAACTCTTCTTTTCCCTGGATCAAGCTGCAACAACTCTTCTTTTCCCTTGATCACCATGCTGCAAACATGTGCTTGGGCCTACAGGGTGGCCTTCTAAGGACTTTCAAACAGCATTTGTGAGTAACTTTAATCATTTAACCTTAGAGAAATTTTATCGAGTGTATCCTATTATCTTTGCGTAAAAAGATCCTATCTGTTACTGCTTTACCTACTTGATTTTAATTCTTTTAAATAAATTTTCAGTTTGCTTATAAATGTTCTGATCTTAGTTCTTGAATAAATATTTAATTATTGTTACAGAGCTAAGTTTTAACCAAGCGAGCTAATTTTCCCCAAATTAATAGTTCTTTATAATATATATTTCTCTAAGCCAGAGAAGGATGTATATTATTGGTAGAGTTCCATCCATTTAATAATAATTTTGTAACAATACCACCTCTTCAAAACTTTGATCCCATTTTCCACAAGAAGGGAAGCCATCCCCAACAACTTCACTTGATGCCAGGTACCAGTCCAATCAGCAATAGACAAATTCAAACCTAAATCAGTCTCTCAAGCCACCTTATAGGGAAGCGAGGAGTCCAATCTAGCATTCAAGCACTGTTAAATCTGGGAAAACACTCCCTTCTGAAAAACTAGTCCCAAAAGGCTCTCAAATGCTATCTTCCCCGTTGCCAAGTGTCTCAACATCCCAGAGCTCTGCATATAATGTTTAACTTGCAAATAAGGGAAAAGATCTCTGGGATGCAAGTTATAACAGCACTGCAGCTCCCCAAAATCCTTAACAGTGTGGCTTCCTGGATCTATTAGTTGACCCCTCCACACAAGACATTTAGTAGCCCAAGCTTCAAAGACATTACCCTTCCATCCTGGTCGGAATTCACAATTAAGGAGTAAGGGTGTATACCAAGAATAAGTACGTCCAGCTAATAAAAAAACGGATCTGCTTCCAAACATGGAGGGTCATACCTCATTTGGGCCCACTCGGGCATATCCAAGGGAGGTGCAGCAATGAATCAGGCGCCAAGCCCACCTGTTCTATGTCTTTTGAAATGCATTTAGATAAGGGGCCCAATGGGCATGCTTGTCTAGGGCCTGCCAAGGAATTAATCCTGCCCTATCTCTAGCCACTCTGACTCTTTCCCTATCTCGTGCCTCATCCCCACCCCATAATCCCTTCTCTAAAATCCCAAGATGACAAGCTCATCTAATGTTATCGTACCACCAGCCAAAACTGGTGGGACCCTTTTAAATTAGCAAAGGGGTTCAGCGCAGTCAGATTTTCAGGACATCCATAATGAATTTGCTTGGTACACCAATTTAAAGATATAATTTAGGGTTAATATATAATTATTTTACTTCAAATGTTTACTATTTCAACATCATAAATTAAGTTACTAATGTTTTTAGTTTAATTGTGCATTATTTATTTATATACCACATACAACTATGTGGTTTTCATATCACATATATAAAATTTTGTTTCCCTATGATCACATATGACATAGGCATGTCTAAACAACATCATTAATCATCTCTGTTATTAAATCTTAGAATTACAAACAACATTTACTATCAAATAACATTGTTATAAATTTTAAAACATAACATGCTTTTTGAACATCCCCAGTATCGTCCTTATGCCTTCCCTTTGTCCTTTTAACTTTTTTTCCAAGCTCTTTCTCGAACAAGAGTTTGAAAGAAAAGTGTTAGAATTCTATTTTAATCTATCTTAGAGAACCTATTGCAGTATATCTCCTTATTCTTTATACAGAAAATAATTTTATAGTCATCAAACACAGTAAAATCTAAAACAAAATCTCTAGTGCTTGTGCATTTTAGTTCTTCATTGTTAAGTACTACTTTGAAAAGAAGCTGAATAATAGGTCATATAAGGGTCACATGGGCTTTAGTCTTATGACATCATATACATAACCATTTTGAATTGCCAACCCTATCCTCTTAAAAATAATTTCTACAAACAATGAGCTCTTTCCTTCCCAATGCACTAGAAATGTCTATAAATCTTCAAAATGTCCAATATAAGCAAAGTTTCTGCCAATATAAGCATTATGGATTAACTATAATTGGATTTGGAAATTAGTTTTGGCCATTATAAGCTGTCTGTTATAAATGGAATGTGCTATGTTAGGGTGACTTATGTAGAGGTATAGATTGTAGGATTGCACAAGTAATATTAATATTAAAGGGATTTACTGGCTACACCTTGAACAATATATGCAAAATTTAGACTTCATATATGAAAACAGATCTGAAGCATTAGTGGAGGTTTAACAAAGAAGTAGTAAAATGATTAAACATTTAAAAATATTTACATAAGCTACAGTGAAAGGCTAAAAATGCTGATGATGTTTTGCATGGAGCAAATGAGATTGCGGCTCATTTCAGAAAGAGCATATTATACATGTAGATAATGTAAATAAATTCAAGGTGAAACATAATATGTTTAAATGAAATAAAATGGATATTATAACATTACAGTTATTATAAAGAGAAGCTGTTGTTTGAAGGAAGAACACAGATCACTATTAAAAGGGGAAAAGAGCTTTTTGTTCTGCGAGCGACCTAGGCATGGATTGGATGATTGCCTGGTTATGTAAGGTCAGATCGTAGTTTGCTTGTAGTCAGTTTATATCAGAAATCAGGACTGAAGAGAAGGGGAGAGAAAAACCTATTTCAATAGAGTCCTATGTTACTATAATGCATTCTGCATTCATGTCTTCCACAATGATTTTGAACTTAGATCGATGCAGTGGTCCAAAAGGGATATTACACTCTATGGAAACTGTGCACCATCAGATCTTATTT
Source organism: Geotrypetes seraphini (assembly GCF_902459505.1). Lineage (NCBI taxonomy): Eukaryota > Metazoa > Chordata > Amphibia > Gymnophiona > Dermophiidae > Geotrypetes > Geotrypetes seraphini. The sequence continues at coordinate 60,628,301 of NC_047087.1, forward strand.
TGAAGCTGCTGCTCTCAAAATCTTAGTTCAGTCGTTACTTCTGGGTTTATTAGACTATTGTAATGTAGTTTATTTGATGAGCGCTAAGAAAAATATGGCTAGACTGACTTTGGTTAGGAACACGGCAGTGAGATTAGTTTATGGTTTGAAGAAGTACGTTCGTGTGACTCCTTATTATCATGAGTTGCATTGGCTTTCTGTGGAGGCTTGCGTGATTTCTAAATTAGGATATCTATGCTACAAAGCTGCCTTTGGAGTAGATCCATTATACTTAGTTGACAGATTGCTTATTATGTCACATAAGAATAGCAGAAAATCACACACCCTCTTTACGTTTCCGTCAGTTAAGGGCTGCAAAAGTAAGAAATACCATGAGCATATACTCTCATACCAAGCAGCTTACTATGATAAAGATTTTCATCCACTAATACTCAAGTCCAGCTCTTATGAACACTTTAGAAAACAGCTAAAAACTTTTCTCTTTTCTAAATTCCTGACCAATTAGATTATCACATTCTTTTCTAAAATAATTTGTGCCTTCATAGCATAGATTTGTTAACCGTATTGAACTTATGGTTATGCGGTCTGTAAATCTGTTGTTATGTTATGTTGTATAATTTTCCATGTAGTTCAGCATGACTGAAAGAAATTCATTTTGTAATTTTAAACCAGTTTAATTCAATCATTTTTAGTGAAACCAGAACAAATTAAATATTTACATCCACCTAGTCAATAAACTCCATTAGTAATCTGGAAAAATAGTTTAAACCTTTATAAAAAAAATTGCTGCATTTCTTTGAAGGTGGTTGACGTATATCTAGATTTTCAGAAAGCTTTTGACAAAGTTCCTCATAAGAGGCTCCTGAGAAAATTAAAGAGTCATAGGATGAGAGGCAATGGTTTGTTGTGGATTAGGAATTGGTTATTGGACATAAAACAGAGAGCAGGGTTAAATGGCTATTTATCTCAATGGAGAAGGGTAAATAGTGAAGTGCCACAGGGATCTTTATTGGGACTAGTGCTATTTAACATATTTATAAATGATCTGGAAATTGGAGTAATGAATGATTACATTTGCAGGTGACACTAAACTTCAAAGTTTTTAAAACAAATGCAGACTGAAAAATTGCAGGCAGACCTTAGGAAATTGGAAGACTGGGCATCCAAATGGCAAATGAAATTTAATGTGGACAATTGTAAAGTGATGCACATTGGGAAAAATAATCCAAATCATAGTTATCAGATGCTAGGGTCCACTTTGGGGGTCAGTGCCCAAGAAAAAGATCTAAGTGTCATTGTAGACAATACGCTGAAACCTTCTACCCAAATGTGTGGTGGCAGCCAACAGAGAAACAAGATGCTAGGAATTATTAGAAAAGGAATGGTAAATAAGTCTAATAATATTATAATACCTCTGTATCGCCTCCATGGTGTGATCTTACCTTGATTATTACATTCAGTTCTAGTCGCCATATCTCAAAAAATGTTGTAATGGAATTAGAAAGGGTTCAAAGAAGAGTGAGTAAGTTGATAAAGGGTATGGAACCCTTTTTGTATGAGGAAAGGCTAAAGAGGTTAAGTCTCTTAAGCTTTGAAAAAGATATGATTGAAATCTACAAAATCCTGAGTGGTATAGAGTAGTGGTATAGAACTGATTTTTTTAGTCCATCAAAAATTACAAAGCTTAGGGGATATTTGATGAAGTTTTAGGGAAATACTTTTAAAAACCAATAGGAGGAAATATTTCTTTTTTTCACTCAGAGAAAAATTAAGCTCTGAAACACTTTGCCAGAGGATGTGATAACAGCGGTTGACATAAAGGGGTTTAAAAAAAGGTTTGGACAAGTTCCTGGAGGAAAAGTCCATAGTCTGTTATTGAAACAGACATGAGGGAAGCCACTGCTTTCCCTGGGATTGGTAGCATGGAATGCTTCTAGTATTTGGGTTTCTGCCAGGTACTTGTGACCTGGATTGGCCACTGTGGAAATAGGATGCTGGACCAGATGAACCATTAGTCTGATCTAGTATGGCTATTCTTATATTTTAATATTCAAAAGCAGTCTTTAAACCAATTAATGATGAAAATAAGGGGGTCGATATTAAAAATGATTTAACCAGCCAGAAACAGCTTCAGACTGGTTAAATTGCCTGTTCAGTCCTAATTACTACTTTTCAGTGGCATTTAACCATTGTTGTTATTGCTAAGTGCCATCGACTCGTGTTTGAGTCCTAGTGACTTGATGAATTGTGGATCCAAAAAGAAATTTGGCTTTGTGCTAGTCCAGAAAGATCCTCCAGTGTCATCCAGCCATCTGCCGTATCCAGCCATCTGAATGCATGTTGTCCTCTTCGCCTGGGTCCTTTGATCTTCCCAAACATGATGTCCTTCTCCAGTGATCTCTCTCTTCTGATGGTGTGACCAAAATAAGACAGTCATAACTTCATCTTATGGGCTTTGAGTGACATAGCCGGTTTGATCTCTTCCAGAATCAATTTTAGTTCTTCTGGCAATCCATGGTATGCCTAAAATCCTTCTCCAGCACCAAAACTCTAATGAGTCAATCTTCTTTCTGTCTTGTTTCCATAGTGTCCAGCTTTCACATCTATAACTGACCTCTGAGAAAATGAATGGGTGGACATCTGAACTTCATTTAGAGTATTACCTCCTTGCCTTTGAATACTTTGTCACAAGCCTTCATTGAAGAGCAACTAAGTGCTATTCTGTGGAGTATTTCCTCCCTACTAGTTACTTCTTTGTTTACAAAAAAATTTAACCACTAGAGCCACTGAAAATAGCTGGTTAGAACCAAATGAAAACCAACTATTGTGGGGGCATTCCAGGTAAATTCAATTGAATATCAGACCTAAGGTGACTATTAAGAAGCATTAAAATGGTATTTTAATGCACTATTTTAAGGAAAATACTTTTGATTGGTTAGATCTTTTGTATATTGCTGTGTTTTAAGTGTGAACTATCTTGATTGACATTTGTCTGTCAAGCAGAAAGTATATAAACTTTTAAAAATAATACGTTTTCTGGTTGTATCTGCAATGTATATAATGTCATAACATCTGCTTTTGTATATTAGCTTCATTGTGTTAATGCTATGGAGCACTACCATCGTAAGCCTTGTCTTAAGAGATGTAATAGTAATTTCAAGTTTCATATGTTAGAGTAACATAGTAAATTTTGCAGATAAAGGCCTGCATGGTCTATTAAGTCTACTCAACAAGGTGGCAGCTTTGTATCTAGAACTCTGTGGCACAGGCATAACCAGAAGTCCAATTTTGGGGTACTTAGTGATGAACTGTTGGTATACACATTTCTTCTCTGCTCCTATCTCCCCTTACTTCTACCACTCATATCTTTGCTGGCAGGGATGCCCAAGACCCATCAGCCAAGAGATTCATTGGATGAATCACTGCTTGTGCTGCCTCAGCAGCGAGGAAGCTGGTGGTGTGCTACAGCTATGAATGCCAGCAGTTCTGGGGTAGAAACAGAAACATAGAAACATGATGGCAGATAAAGGCCAAATGGTCCATTTAGTCTGCCCATCCACAGTAACCACTATCTCTTTCTCTCTCTCCGAGAGATCCCGCATTGATTCTGTAAAGGACACCTAACTATTTAGACGCACCTAGACTCGCTCAGCAATGCTGAGTGCGATTCTCTATAGTGTGTCTATGCATTATAGAAGCGTGCTTAGCTGGACATCTGAACAACACCTAAATGTAGATGTCCTTTACAGAATCTGCCCCCATGTGTACAATCAAAACACATGAACAACATATAAACAATATAAGTAAAAATACTGTACATATATAAATTAAACTATACAATATCTAAAAAAAATATTCAGAGATAGATATGTGGACATGTACCTTATACAATATGGAAATTCAGCTCTACTCAAACCCAAAATCTTGATTAAACTTTAAATAAGAAAACCTATCAAAAATAAGATCCCTTACAGAGTAAAAATTTGATAGTATAATAATTGGTTGCAATGTTGAAAAATGCCAGTGCCAGAAAGATTACAAAGGAAAACCAAAATCAAAAAAGAAACCAGCAACAAAAGAAACCCATTGTGAGGATGAAATCTAACAATCAAAGCCGCCAAAATGTAATCATCGGGAGACATGCACACTGTTACAACCATAAGCTGCTTTGTGAGAAAACACAGTAATAGCAACTGTAAATACCCATCGGTGAAAACGTAGAATAACTGAATTAACCCAAAGGGTGGAGAGTTTTTAAACCAAGAACAGCATACAAAACCCCCCACTCAGTAAAACAAACTACTCGAAATCTGTTTTTTTTATTAAACAAAGAATACAGCAGAAACAACAGCGGAAAACAATATTTACAATAAAAGTCAGGCACCATGGAGGACTGTACTCTGATGTCCTCCACAGTCACAAACAACAATCCCTCCCATCCCCACAGAAGCCCCCCCCCTAAAATCCCCCCCCCCAACTAACAGAGTACTACTTTGCACAGACGGGGTAGATAAATCAAACAGGTAAAGCAGAGTATCATTGTAGTCTATTCAGAATATGACTACGACTCACTGGAGACAAAAAGTCCAAGTATGGAGTCCAGGTGCCTACAAAAGCTTTACTGCGGTGGTGAGAAGAGGAAGCCAGGCGAGCCTCCCAGCCCATGAGCTCGTGTAGCCGATTTCTCCAGAACCAAAAGGAGGGCGGGTCAGAGGAGAGCCAGCAAAACAAGATACATTTCTTCCCCAAAATAAAACATTTACTAAGAAATAATTTTTCCGAGGAAGTGCACCCTGAAAGCAAAGAAAAATATGTGAAAAGCATAGAAAGCACTGAGACGGGCACAGGCACATGAAGAAGGTCTTGCAAAAAGGAGGCTAGCGATGTCCAAAAAGCCTGGATCCCCGGACAACCCCAGAGACCATGAAAATAAGAGTTAATCTCAACAGAACAACACCCACAGAGTTGAGTATCAACACATCACATGTAATATGCCTGACTTTGAGACCCATAGGCTTGCAAAACCATGTGATAGTGACATTCCCTTAATTCTGCATTATAAAGGAGGCTAGTGGTGCGTTTCACCACCCGCAACTACCCCCTCCCCCCTCCAAAATAAACTTTAAACTGTATACTGTAGTTTTATTGAGCTCCAAAGAGCTTGGAACTATAAAAATCAAATTTGCCAAAAGAAAGGAAAGGATAGAAAAAAAAACAGAAAAATGTGCTTGTGAGATTCATAAGAAGAATTCACCATACAAAAGAATAAAATCACATTTTAAACCACTCCTATAATAAATAAAATAAAGGATAGAGGATGATGTTAGTCCTCTCATGTCAAATCAATTGCTTGTAAAAACATGGCTCTGGGATATTAAAAAAAAAAAATGATTTGCCAATTCACCAACTTCTCAAGATTCTAAACATAAATGTCTGCTAAAGGACGCATGAAAAAGAGAGGAAAAAAAAATCCTTGCTAATATGTTCAAAAGGAACCAGATAACTGTTGCCCAAGCATTCATTTTGAATAAAAAAGGGGAATAAGACCTGTTCATTTTATGCAAAAAAAGAAATGTATCATTTAAGAACATGTAGTACTGAAAAAATATTAAAGACAAAAAGTAAATGTGCCGTTGTATGCTATAAACAATAAAGAGTATTATTTAGTCACCCTGAGTGAAATATAAAGCAAAAATTGATGAGATAAAACACAAAAACAGGGGCTATACATCAGTGTAATACATTGTGTATGCAGATGACACCCAAACTTTAACAAAGCACTACACAGAGCCACAAACCAGCATCCCACCAGCTATTCATCCATTCCTGCAGTTTTGGAGGGGTCTTAAGCTGGGGGAGGGGGGCAGGCCCTAAGGTCTCCCCGTGGCTATGCTACTGCTGAACAGGTTACATTTCTTCATGATTAAACATTGGCATCATATAAAGGCAGTCAACAATGTGCCATTTTGTCAAATTCATGTGGACATTTTCAATATGACATATAAATCCGATTTTGGACATTTTGGGAAAAATGTCCAAAAATCCAGTAGAGAAAATGGTCATTTTCAAACCCGAAAAATGACCAGCATTTTGATTTGAAAATGGCCATTTGCTATGAGGAACCACTGAAAAGTTCTCAGCCTAACCAAAAAAATGATGTGGAGCCACAAAATTTTCAAGTTATTCCATACATTTTGTTTCATTTCATATAATTGAAACAAAAAGTGTCAAAAAAGTGTGGAATAACCTGTACGGGTCATGGCTCCACAACCTGTATGGTTCAAGGCTTCTTGGTTGGGCTGAGAACTTTTCAGCAACCCTTCGTAGTTGTGTTTGTCCTTGGTGAATCTATCTTTTTGAGGAATTTATTTTTTTAAAAAGTCCAAATGAAAAATGCACAAAAACAAGCCATTGAGATATAGGAGGGGCCAGCATTCTTAGAGACTGGCCACATAAACATCCCGACAGAGCAGTGCCCTAGGAGGCACTGCAGTGAACTTTACAAAGTCCCAGGTACATATCTCACCGTAAGTCCCTTACATTGTAGGGTAAACCCAACTTAAGTACAACTCCTACTTAAGAACGTGGTCGCGGCTTCATTTGATTTCACTGAGCAGTATTTCCAGTGGCGTAGACTCCTACACTTCTCCTGTAGCAGATTGAGGAATGATGCATAGCCACATTAATAACAGTGTGTGGTAGTGCATGCTGTACCTTAAAGGGAACACTGGGAACAATTGGTCTTTTTGTCAGCTGGGAATAGAGGTAAGCAGCAAGAATCTTAAAATCTACAAGTTCTGAGTTACATATCCAACTTAAGAACAGCTTTAAAAACGTAACTCGCTCTTAACCTGGGGACTGCTTGTATTAGTATCAGGAGTGTAGCCAAGCTACCTTGATTAATGAAAATTTGTACCTAGAGTGACTAACATGTACTACCATATTAGCATAATATAACATAACAATATGTTTGTATATCGCAGCTACTTCTCAGTTCTGTGCAGTTTACAGCGTACAGATACTGGAAATTAACATTTATCAAACAAGTAAGTTTTTAACAATTTTCTAAATGCCAGATAAGTGTTCGAACTTAAATATAAACTTACCAAGATGTTTATCCCATATACTGGCCTGATAAGGTAGAATTCTGCCAAAGAATCATTTGTAAATACATCCCTTAATAGGTGGAAAGTCAAATATCCGCGAACCCCGTGTAGGGTGTTTTCTATTAACAAATTTAAAGTGGTCAAGAAAATAACTAGGTAAAAGACCATGTAAAGACTTAAAACATGTTCTAATGGCATTAACATGTGATTAGTAATTAGTTCCCTTTACAATTCAGGGGTGTCCAATCTGCGGCCCCGTGAAGTATTTTGTGCTGTCCCAGTCGAGGGGGATGCAGTGTTTTCCTCTGCTGCCCACGGGTGTTTATCATCTTGCCAGCTCCCTCCTCTCTCTTGCTGCAGTGTTTGCGCATTTGTGTGGCCCCAGAAACATGTTTTTCCGCCAATGCGGCCCAGGGAACCAAAAGGTTGGACACCCCTGCTTTACATAAAATAAGAGACGCTAATAGCATGAGACTACTCTAATATGGGAGTAAACGCTAGTAACTAGCTGTTGATTTTTCAATGTAAAGTTGCAAATCTTGAAAACGTTCAGAGGATATTTAGATTAAGATTATTGAACTTTCCTATTACCTCTATGATTTCTGCAAATGAAATGATTAAAAGCATCTTATGGAGCTGCTAGAATATCACCAGTTGCCAAGATTTGCTATTTACCCCAAAAGAAAGTTAAGAAAGGCAGTGAAGAAGGTGTTCTAGTTAGGCAGTTATTGGTGAATTGCCTGGATATAAAATTATCTAGGTCTTGAGCCCATTATGTGTTATACATTCACCAGTTGTTGGTTTTTTTTTCTATTAGATTGAGGCTATGCAATATAAGTGAAAGAAGTTTCATTTACAGCCTTCAATAGTTTTGCCTGTTTGGCATACTTTTTCCTCAGGTACCCTTACAAGTGCTACACCTAATATTGGAGCTTTGGGCACATTTTATTTGATCTAATGCGATCATTTTAATTTATTCAAACGTATAACGTTTCAGCAGTGTCAGTACTCAGCTCTTCCCCTGGATGTGCTTCTTCTAGTGGTTTTGTGGGTTTAAAGGTTTAGTTTAATTTGGTTTATTCAGACACTTGATATACTGACTTCTGGATAGAACATAGTAAGGCGGTTCACAATAAGATAATAAAAAACAGGTTTAAGCACAGAAAAGGGTTGTTATAAAATTACTCAGAGTATGTGGGTAAAAATATGCAAGGGTTGCCATTTCACAAATCCTTTTGGCCTTGGTGAGCAGAGGCATTTCTGGAGGTGCAGCTGGGGCAGGGTTTGGGCAGATGCAAATAGTTTTGCATTTTCAAAAGCATAGTAACATAGTAACATAGTAACATAGTAGATGATGGCAGATAAAGACCCGAATGGTCCATCCAGTCTGCCCAACCTGATTCAATTTAAATTTTTTTTTTTTTTTTCTTCTTAGCTATTTCTGGGCGAGAATCCAAAGCTTTTCCCGGTACTGTGCTTGGGTTCCAACTGCCGAAATCTCTGTTAAGACTTACTCCAGCCCATCTACACCCTCCCAGCCATTGAAGCCCTCCCCTGCCCATCCTCCTCCAAACGGCCATACACAGACACAGACCGTACAAGTCTGCCCAGTAACTGGCCTAGTTCAATCTTTAATATTATTTTCTGATTCTAAATCTTCTGTGTTCATCCCACGCTTCTTTGAACTCAGTCACAGTTTTACTCTCCATCACCTCTCTCGGGAGCGCATTCCAGGCATCCACCACCCTCTCCGTAAAGTAGAATTTCCTAACATTGCCCCTGAATCTACCACCCCTCAACCTCAAATTATGTCCTCTGGTTTTACCATTTTCCTTTCTCTGGAAAAGATTTTGTTATACGTTAATACCCTTTAAGTATTTGAACGTCTGAATCATATCTCCCCTGTCTCTCCTTTCCTCTAGGGTATACATATTCAGGGCTTCCAGTCTCTCCTCATACGTCTTCTGGCGCAAGCCTCCTATCATTTTCGTCGCCCTCCTCTGGACCGCCTCAAGTCTTCTTACGTCTTTCGCCAGATACGGTCTCCAAAACTGAACACAATACTTCAAGTGGGGCCTCACCAATGACCTGTACAGGGGCATCAACACCTTCTTCCTTCTACTGACTACGCCTCTCTTTATACAGCCCAGAATCCTTCTGGCAGCAGCCACTGCCTTGTCACACTGTTTTTTCGCCTTTAGATCTTCGGACACTATCACCCCAAGGTCCCTCTCCCCATCCGTGCATATCAGCTTCTCTCCTCCCAGCATATACGGTTCCTTCCTATTATTAATCCCCAAATGCATTACTCTGCATTTCTTTGCATTGAATTTTAGTTGCCAGGCATTAGACCATTCCTCTAACTTTTGCAGATCCTTTTTCATATTTTCCACTCCCTCTACGGTGTCTACTCTGTTACAAATCTTGGTATCATCTGCAAAAAGGCACACTTTTCCTTCTAACCCTTCAGCAATGTCACTTACATACATATTGAACAGGATTGGCCCCAGCACCGAACCCTGAGGGACTCCACTAGTCACCTTTCCTTCCTTCGAGCGACTTCCATTAACCACCACCCTCTGGCGTCTGTCCGACAGCCAGTTTCTGACCCAGTTCACCACTTTGGGTCCTAACTTCAGCCCTTCAAGTTTGTTCAACAGCCTCCTATGAGGAACTGTATCAAAGGCTTTGCTGAAATCCAAGTAAATTACATCTAGCATATGTCCTCGATCCAGCTCTCTGGTCACCCAATCAAAAAATTCAATCAGGTTCGTTTGGCACGATTTACCTTTTGTAAAGCCATGTTGCCTCGGATCCTGTAACCCATTAGATTCAAGAAAATATACTATCCTTTCTTTCAGCAACACTTCCATTATTTTTCCAACAACTGAAGTGAGGCTCACCGGCCTGTAGTTTCCTGCTTCATCCTTGTGACCACTTTTATGAATAGGGACCACATCCGCTCTCCTCCAATCCCCAGGAATCACTCCCGTCTCCAGAGATTTGTTGAACAAGTCTTTAATAGGACTCGCCAGAACCTCTCTGAGTTCCCTTAGTATCCTGGGATGGATCCCGTCTGGTCCCATCGCTTTGTCCACCTTCAGTTTTTCAAGTTGCTCATAAACACCCTCCTCCGTGAACGGCGCAGAATCTACTCCATTTTCTCGTGTAACTTTGCCGGACAATCTCGGTCCTTCTCCAGGATTTTCTTCTGTGAACACAGAACAGAAGTATTTGTTTAGCACATTTGCTTTCTCCTCATCACTCTCCACATATTTGTTCCCAGCATCTTTTAGCCTAGCAATTCCATTTTTTATCTTCCTCCTTTCACTAATATATCTGAAAAAATTTTTATCTCCCTTTTTTACATTTTTAGCCATTTGTTCTTCCGCCTGTGCCTTCGCCAAACGTATTTCTCTCTTGGCTTCTTTCAATTTCACCCTGTAGTCCTTTCTGCTCTCCTCTTCTTGGGTTTTTTTATATTTCATGAACGCCAACTCTTTCGCCTTTATTTTCTCAGCCACTAGGTTGGAGAACCATATCGGCTTCCTTTTTCTCTTGTTTTTATTGATTTTCTTCACATAAAGGTCCGTAGCCATTTTTATCGCTCCTTTCAGCTTAGACCACTGTCTTTCCACTTCTCTTATGTCCTCCCATCCTAACAGCTCTTTCTTCAGGTACTTTCCCATTGCATTAAAGTCCGTACGTTTGAAATCTAGGACTTTAAGTATCGTGCGGCCGCTCTCCACTTTAGCCGTTATATCAAACCAAACCGTTTGATGATCGCTACTACCCAGGTGAGCACCCACTCGAACATTAGAGATACTCTCTCCATTTGTGAGGACCAGATCCAATATCGCTTTTTCCCTTGTGGGTTCCGTCACCATTTGTCTGAGCAGAGCCTCTTGAAAGGCATCCACAATCTCCCTACTTCTTTCCGATTCCGCAGACGGATCATTCCAGTCCGCATCCGGCAGGTTGAAATCTCCCAACAGCAGAACCTCCTCTTTCCTTCCAAACTTTTGGATATCCACAATCAGATCCTTATCAATTTGCTGCGATTGAGTCGGAGGTCTGTAGACTACACCCACGTAGATAGAAGTTCCATCTTCTCTTTTCAGAGCAATCCATATCGCTTCTTCTTCTCCCCAGGTCCCTTGCATTTCAGTCGCTTGGATATTGATCTTTACATAGAGAGCTACTCCTCCACCTTTATGACCATCTCTGTCCTTCCTAAAAAGATTATATCCCGGTATGTTTGCATCCCATCCATGTGATTCACTGAACCATGTCTCTGTGATAGCAACAATATCTAGATCTGCCTCTAATATCAGGGCTTGCAGATCATGAACTTTGTTGCTTAGACTGCGAGCATTTGTGGTCATCGCTTTCCAGCTATTTTTCAGCGATAATCTCCTTTTTCGTATGGATTTTTGTGTCGTTTCACTTTCCGTTGCAATACTAAGAAATGAGTTGCTGATATTGCTTATGTTGCAGCCTTTACTACTATCACATCTTTTCTTTTGCCGGGGGTGGTCTCTATAATTGTCCTTCGTACATACACCACCCCCACCTTCTAGTTTAAATGCCTAGAAAAATATTGTCTAAATTTCTCTGCAAGGTTTCTTTTTCCTGCTGTAGTAATATGTAGCCCATCAGTGCAATATAGCTTCTTGTCCTTCCATGTATTTCCCCATCCTCCTATGTACCTGAAGCCTTCTTGATGACACCAGGCTCTGAGCCATCTATTAAAGTCCTCTGTGTTTTTCATTCTTTGCTCTCCTTTTCCATATGCAGGCAATATTTCAGAAAAAGCTAAAGTCTTTACAAAAGGTTTCACGCCCTCACCAAGCTCCCGAAAAGCTTTCTGTGCTGCAAGGGTGGAGTTGTTGGCCAGGTCATTTGCTCCCAGATGGATAACAACATCAGTGTTAAAATCCTTAGTTTCTTCCTTAATTATAGTCAGTATTTGCCTGGAACTCCTGTTAGCTGAGGATCCTGGAAGACATTTCACTATTTTGGACTCCTCGCCCTGTGTTCCAAGGTTAATGCCTCTGATGATGGAATCCCCCAACAGTAATAGTTTTCTGTTTTTGGCTTTTTTATTTGTACTTAGGGTGCTCTTGTTCTCTTGAGTTTCCTTCATTGGTTCCAGTCCCACCTCCCTTCTGTTTTCCTGAGTATCGCAGTGCACTAGTGGAGCGAAGGAATTCTGTAGAGGTAATATTAGTGAAGGTGGATGTTTCTGTATTACATGTCGCAGTCTTCCTGAGCCTACTGTGACCCATTTATTCCTGGGCTGTTTTATTCTTTGAGGAAGAGGTGGTAAGTTGGTATGATTTTGTGGAGTGATGGAAGCTGCTTTAATTGTTTTCAATTCCTGTTTAAGTTTGCAGAGCTCCTCCTTAATACTGGCAAGTTGAAGACAGATGGGGCAAGCCTTAAGCCTCCAAATAGTATGTCTTGGAATTAAAGCACCACAGTGATTGCATAGAATAAAGGTCATCTTGATTGGTTGTGAAGTCCTGATTATATGGGTCTCTATATATGAATAGTGGTCCCTGGGGTTGGTGGGACTATAAGTAAGACTACTAGTAAGGCAGAAATATAGGCTCTATACCACCTAAAACACAGTATTTTAAACAAAACTGCAGGAAGAGGAAATAAGATTTAACAGAGGAAAGAGAAGGATTTTTTTGTGCTTTTTTATATTTTTTTTTAGTAAGAAACAGGGAGGAGAAGAGAAATTAAGCAGATATAATCCTGAAAACCAGTCAAAAGAGCAGAATATGAAATGTTGAGTAACTTAGCTTTTAGAAGTTCACAGGGCAGCCTTGTTTCAGCAATGTCCCAAAGATAATGCAATTAACCTTAGAAGTAAAACAGAGCCCCTCCCTTCTCCACCTAATCAGACACAATGGCTAAAAACTAGTGAGTCAGAAATATAGGCTCTATACCACCTAAAACACAGTATTTTAAACAAAACTGCAGGTTCTATCAGTGCTACCCTAAAACACAGGATTTTCCCTACTTTAGTCACCCTGAGCCACAGACACCAGAAATATAAGCTCTATACCACCTAAAACACAGTATTTAAAAGCATGCATGTATATCATCTCAAGCGTTTTGTGTGCACCCAGATAGTAGATGTAAATGCATGCTTGTAGGTTCAAAGGAGTAATTTGTTTAGGAAAATTGTGGTGGTTGCTTTAAATAGCCAAACATCCAAAATGCTTAAAGCACAAGTTTAGAACAGGTTGGAGTAAAATGTGGATTCAGCAAAAATGTCAAAAATGGCTGGAGGCATGTCAAGGGTTTGGCATGAGCAGGCCAAACGAGCAAACAGGATGCTAGGAATTATATAAAAATGGATGGTTAACAAGACTAAGAATGTTATAATGCCCCTGTATCGCTCCATGGTGCGACCTCATCTGGGGTATTGCGTTCAATTCTGGTCTCCTTATTTCAAGAAAGATATAGTGGCGCTAGAAACGGTTCAAAGAAAAGAAACCAAGATGGTAAAGGGGTTGGAATTCCTCTCATATGAGGAAAAACTAAAAAGGTTAAGGCTCTTTAGCTTGGAAAAGAGATGGCTGAGGGGAGATATGATTGAAGTCTACAAAATCCTGAGTAGAATGGGTACAAGTGGATTGATTTTTCACTCCATCAAAAATTACAAAGACTAGGGGACACTCGATGAAGTTACAGGGAAATTCTTTTAAAAACAATAGGACATTTTTTTTTCACTCAGAGAATAGTTAAGCTCTGGAACGCATTGCCAGAGGTTGTGGTAAGAGCGGATAATGTAGCTGGTTTTAAGAAGGGTTTGGACAATTACCTGGAAGAAAAGTCCATAGTCTGTTAGTGAAAAAGACCTGGGGAAAACCACAGCTTGCCCTGTATCGGCAGACTGGAATCTTGCTACTCTTTGGGTTTTGGCCAGATACTAGTGACCTGAATTGGCCACCATGAGAATGGGCTACTGGGTTTGATGGACCATTGGTCTGACCCAGTAAGGCTATTTTTATGTTCTTATGACATGGCTACAGAGGTTCTGACGTCAGTGATTTCTGGAAACATGTCAACATGCAGGGCATTTAAAAAAAAAATCTGGACTCGCAAGTACCACTGCAGCATGTTTTTGTGACTGCTTGTGTTGGTGCTGACTGGAAAAGATCGGATTCAAGTGTCTGTAAGCCCAACTGCTCTCTCTGTTCACCCAGGACTGCCAGCATTTCACACTTATTGGTTCTACCCATGCCACAGTTTCTCTATAGCACTTGTCATCCCTCTGCCCTGTCTGCCTCTGCAAACCTCTCTCCTGCCACTCTTTCCCATACCCCCTGTAAGCCACCTCTACAGCCATTCCTGACTCTCCACCAACAGAGACTCTCTTCTCTGTCTGTGTTTATTTATTTAAAACTTTTTTTTATACCATTTACAAAAAACTCACATCAATTAAAACATACATAAGGTAAAAACAAACCATATCATAAAATCTACATTATAAAACTTTCTTCTCTTCAATTGTCAACTAATAAATCACAAAAGTACAATAGCAAACATGGTTAAACAGATTATTTTCTTCAAAAGCAAAACTAATCAATTACAAAAATGCAGTAACAAACAGCTGATTTTTCAATTACTTCTTAAATTGACACAGTGGCAATTGGTCCACCAGGGCATCCCACATTTTGACACCAGCAATACAGAAAGTCATTGCTTTAGTTTCTGCATAATTTCCCTGCACCATTGGAATTAATAGTAAATATCTATTAGGCTTATAAAGTGCCACAACTTGTCGAAAGTATCATTTTTCCTGCTGTCTCTCAGTTCCTAACCCCACAGGTTGTCTGCGTCTTTGCGTGCACTTGTGTGCAACTGAAGTAGTGACTTTGAGTAATGAACTGTTGTCAGTCAGTGTCTATACTGATGTACTGTGTGTTTGTGTTTGTAGTGTGGAGCACTCTGAGTGTTGGTGTTGGGAATTGATAACCATGAGTTGCTAACCTATGTTTCTTGATTTCCCAGAGGAGTAGTGCAAAGGGTGCTTCCACTTGGACAAGGCAGCCATTCAGTATCTCTGCCAACAATTAACATGTGATTAATAATTAGTTTAGTAATTAGTTCCCTTTGCTTAAAATTAGAGATGTTAATAGCATTAGAGTACTCTAATATGGTAGCACAAGTTAGTAATTCTAACTTGGTTCTTGAATGTAAAGTTGCAAACCTTAGAAACATTCTAAGGACATTTAGGTTAAGAGTATTGAACTTTCCTAAGACCTTTATGATCTGAGCAAATGAAATGATTAAAAATATCTTATGGAGGTGCTAGAATATTCAAAATATTATCTCTGCCAACAATGGTTCACCTCCTCCACTCCAACCCATGTCTCTGCACTTCAAAGTCATCTTTGCACTTGCCTTTCTCATCACTGACAGTTTCCAGACTATTCTGGTAGCCACTGCAGGACTTCGCCAGTCAGCCTTCTCCCAGTGCATCACTTAGTTCATTATGGTCCTTCTCACACACACTGCTGAATAGTACATAGCATTCACCCAGACCCAACAGCAGAGATAACACACAATGACCCCATTCTATGAGGTAGCTCATTCCCCTCTGTCCTTGGTGTTATTGACTGCACCCATGGAGCCCTCAGTCTTCCTAAAGGGAGAGATTCAACCTATCATAAAAGAAAGACATTCCACTCTTTCAATTTGCAAGTAGTATGTAATGCACTGATGCCTTCCTACAATTTCATGTTTCCTGCCATGACTCTTATAGCCTGGCATGCTTGGTGATACATGACTAGTTTGAGAGTTAAGATCAAAGGCAAAATGCACACATACTGATATGTGACAAACTACCACAACCTCAGACATCCATACCAGCAAACCAGGACCACCATAGAATGTACCTTTGGACTGCTCAAGACATGATTCAGATGCCTAGATATTTCCAAACTAGAAAAGGTCTTCCACTCCATCCTCTTACAGCAGGTCAGAGTGTGCATCACCCGCACCATCACCTGGTTAAGCTGCATTTGATCATCAACCTGTGCCATCTCTCACTATATCATTGTCAGCTTTCCCTCTCTGTGCACCTTTATGTGTCTGTCCTGGGCAAGAAGATCATCAATTCCTGCCTGCTTTTTGATGGGCTTTATTTGGCCCAATCACCACTACCATCTTCAGATGCTGCTTCTACATCCTCATTATGATTCATGAAGGATAATCATGGTTGCAACTGAATGTCCTTATTCTCTTCCACATTAGGCATAGGTAATTGATGGTCTCCATTCCCTCTGGTCCCTTGTTCACCACCATCTCTTCCCCACCTGCCTGTAGATCCTCATTTGCCTGCAATAGTTGATGTGTGGGCACAGCTGGTTGTAAACCCCCCACCTCCCCAATCCTCAGCATCTGTGTCCTAGCCTTCAGTTATTAGTAAAAGCAGAAAATACTCCATTAGGAATATATAGGCTTGGGTGTGATCTAATAACTACTGGACAACATGTGAACCTATTGAAGACCTGCAGGGACACAGACAGCATGTGGTCCTTCCTCTTAACCTGTCTACCTGCATGTTATGAATAGTGCCATGCCTACCTGGGCACAAAACTCCCATTGCTCTCTACAGTTATTGCTCGTGCTAAGAGTATGAAAGATCAGGGACTGCCAGAAGAATGACCCCTTGCAATATTCCTGGAATGGCATGGAATAAGTACAGGCATATTAAGGTTTGGATGGAGACTGTAGCACATTGCACTAATCCTGTTTGCCAATGTTGGGATCACTTCAACACAGGATGGTTGAGTGAGGGCACTGACTGAAACTCAGTTGAGTGATTGTGGCCACTATTTCATTCAATGTATTGACTTATTCAGGGGTAAATCATTGTGTGCTCTTAATTTTTATCACCCATAATCTCTGGCTTGCACTTCTATACATTGAGTGAAATGGTGGCCCCATTGGGTTATTTAAAGCTAAATACTGTGCTCATTCTATACATTGTGGGATTTATAATCAAAACTTAAACACATCTAAACACCCACCCAAGTCAGCACTTGGACAACCTAAAAGACAGGTCGTCCAAGTGCTGATAATCAAACCAACTTTCTGGACGTGCCATGGACTCTTTATGCTTCTTAATGCTGCTGTGCACCCACAGTTGAAAGGGCTTTATCTGGAGGAGTGGTTAGGGCAGTATGTGGGTGGAATTTGGGCCGACCTGGACTTAGTCATCCTGCAGGGATAATCAAATGTTTTACTAGACATCCTGAACAAAACTTAAATGGTGGGAATTAGGCAATGTAAAAACAGGTATAAGTGCCAATAAGGTATCTAAAGTGACCAGATAAACACTGCAAAATAAAGACCCACACACACTCCCCCAGTGTTCATTGACCCCCCTCAGACCCCCACAAAGATCAGAATAAAAAAGAACATAACTGTCTCCAGAACATCAGCACCTGGTATAGGAAAGCCTAGTATAGCTGCACATAGGTGTGTTATATAGCCTTAGGGGGGGTGGGGGGTGGGATGATGAACCATAGAGAGGAGGACCCAGGCCCATAAGCCACTCTAACCACTATTTATAGTGGAACATATGCATCCCCCAACGCCCACCCCAACCCTACTCTACTGCCATATAGATGGCACCTGCAGGTGGGTATAGTGGTTTTTGTGGGTGTTTTTGTGGCTCACCATCTATAAGGAAGTTCTGGTGAGATGTTTATCTGGCACCCATTTTATGAAGTTCACAGCAGTGTCTAAAGTGCCCCACTGCTCTTTTGCCATGTCTGGGTGGCCAGTCCATTACAATATTGGCCACTCCCACTTCCAAATGGTCTTGTTTTGGGCGTTTGGGACTTAGACAAAATTTTGGTTGACAATGTGACATAAAGATAGACGTCCTGGCAGTCTAGATCAGTTGTTCCCAATTCTGTCCTGGAGGACCACCAGCCAGTCAGGTTTTCAGGATAGCCCTAATGAATATGCATGGAACAGATTTGCATGCCTGTCACCTCCATTATATGCAAATCTCTCTCATGCAAATTCATTAGGGTTATCCCAAAAACCTAACTGGCTAGTGATCCTCCAGGACAGGGTTGGGAAACACTGGTCTAGACGAACAATAGCCTGGACGTCTATGGAAACCACAAATTTTTTTAATAGGCTGTTTCAAATGTATTTCTTCCATCTAATATCTTCTAAATATCAACTTTCTTTTATAGAAGCTGTTATTCAACTTTATTCAAATACTTGCCTTAAACCATTTAATCAGATTGACTAGTTTAGGGTTTATATGTTTCTAAAGTTTCCTATGCAGCTCAAAATTTCAGTCTGGATCAAATAGTGCTGGAGTTTGAACACTATTTATGATTGCAACCCAGAGAAACCTTAAAAGCATTTGTTGTATGTGCAGATGGATTTATAGTAGAACAGTTATTTATTGCACACTGCCAGAAATATAAAAGAAGAAACTCTACTTTGGCATTTTAGTAAGATAGTGAAGTCATACTAATCTAGTTTTCTGTTCTTTGGTTTGTAACTGCATGGCTTGTAATGTTTTTCTTTTAACTTACCTCCCCCCCTTTTTACAAAACCGCAATAGCAAATTTTTGCACAGATCGGTGTGCCGAATGCTCTGCACTGCTCCTGACGCTCATAAGAATTCTATGAGTGTTGGGCGCTAAAAAACGCCTTCTTGGTTTGGAAAAGGGGGAGAGGGGTGTTAATGATCAGTGGAAAAATGTCAGTATTGTTCATTTTTGTCTGTGTGTGCTCTATAATCTGCAGAACTAGTGAGCTGGGATTAAGTTGTACAAAGAAGGCAAATTGGAACTGGAGAAAATATAGGGAAGTGAAGCTAAACAGAATCAAGCACATTCCTTGCATTGTTATAAAAAGTCATTGATAAATGTGGATAAGTCAAAGATCTTTTTAAAATCACCTTAGGAATCGCTGTTATCATAAAATGGTTTACAATAACCAGATATGTTTAAAACTATAATTTTCTCTTGCATAGCCTCGTTTTTTTATTTGTCCATTTTTTGTGGGGAGGAAGGATACCTGGCTTATGTCATCAGATTGAAAACCAGCATTCCATACACCAGCAAAGAAAGAACTTTGATAAACCAGCAGAAACAGCAAGGATATACTGATCTCCACTGAGGACCCCTTTTACAAAGCCCCAGTAGCAATGTGTGCAGTGGAAAACACACCGAAGCCCATAGGAATTGAATGGGCTTTGGTGTTTTTACCATGACAGCATTGCTACCATGGCTTTGTAAAAGTGGCCCTAAGGTGGATATTTGATAAATACCGTATTTTCACACATATACCGCGCACCCGTGTAAAATGAGCACACGGGTATAGCGTGCGGGAAACCTAAATATATGTAAACAAATTTTTATATAGCGCGCACACGCGTATACCGCGCATGCTGCTCCATGAAATTAAATCTCCTTCTACTGTCCCGACTCTCCTCTCGCCGCCCTGCCCTCTGCCCCGAATCTCCTCTGGTCCCAACTCTCCTTTCGCTGCCGTGCCCCGACTCTCCTCTGGTCCCAACTCTCCTCTGCCGCGGTCACGCCCCTTCTCTGATGTCAGAGAAAGGGCGGGACCGCCGGCAGAGGAAGCAGCGCAGTGCAGGGCTCAGAGAAGGGGCTGGACTGCCGGCAAAGGAAGCAGCAGGGCTCACTGGCATCGGGAAACAACGGTAGGCAGCTTCTAAGTGCGGGGGGGGGGAGGCTGGGGGGGTGCGAGCGGTCCTTCGGGGTGGGGGTGCGAGCGGTCCTTCGGGGTGATGAATCGGACATCGGGGAGGGGGAAACTATGTAAAAAAAAATTGTACAACGCGCTCACGCATATAACGCACATGGTTATACTCGGTTTGTAAAATCGTGTATAACGCGCGCATTATATGCGTGAAAATATGGTAATATAAGGGCAATATTCAAAGGCTTTCTGTCACTAAATTCTAGATTCTGGCTAAATAAACCCTATGGAGTTCATAATCAAAACTTAAACACATCTAAAAACCCGACAAACTCGGCATTTGGATGACCTAAAAGACAGGTCGTCCAAGTGTCGATAATCAAACCTAATTTTTGAACGTATCCAGGAACTTTTTAGGTATAAGATTGCCGCTGTGCACCCAGAGCTGAAAGGGGCATATTTGGAGGAGTGGTTGGGGCAGGATTTGGGCCGACCTAGACATAGTTGTCCTGCAGGGTATCAAATGTTTTACTAGACTTCCTGGATGGAACTTATACATTGTGACTTAGACAATGTAAGAACAGGTATATGTGCCCCAAAAGCATCCAAAATAACCAGTTATCCACTGCAGAGACAAAGTAAAGACCTGCACACACTCCCCCAGAGTTAATTGACCCCCTCACATCCCCACAAAGATTGGATACCTGTCTCCAGAACATCAACACCTAGTATAAAAAAGCCTACTAGAGCTGCACACAGGTCTCTTAAATAGCCTGGAAGGTGGGCTAGTGAACCATAGAGAGGATTAACCAGGCCCATAAGCCACGCTAACCACTACATGTGGGTGAAACATGTGCGCCCCTCACCCAAAAACCCTATTGTACTGCCATATAGGTGGCACCTGCAGCCATAAGGGCTACTGGGGTTATAGACAGGTGGGTATAGTGGTTTTTGGGGGTGTTTTGGGGGGCTCAACATAAGGGAGTCTGGTGAGATGTTTATGTGGCACCCTTTTTGTGAAGTTCACAGCAGTGTCCTGTAAGGCACCCCACTGTTCTGTTACCATGTCTGGGTGGCCAGTCCATCACAACGCTGGCCCTTCCCACATCCAAAATGTCTTGTTCTAGGCATTTGGGATTTGGACAAAATTTTTGTCGAGAATGTGGTATAAAGATAGATGACTTGGCAGTCTGGATGAACAATAGCCTGGATGTTCAAATAGATGATTCTCCCCCCCAAAAAAAAATATATTTTATACGTATTTTTTGAGAATGGACATTTTCCCCCTGCTGACTTTGAGCATCTAGTGCCATATGTCTGTATTGGACTTAGACGTATCTTTTGATTATGCCCCTCCACGGCTTTAAAGTTCCCACCCATGACCAGGTAAATTTTGTCCGGGCAGCTTGTTGCCCATAGAAAAATCAACCACATATGAGGGAACGCTGAAAAGTTCTCAGTCTAACCAACAAATTTGGGGTAATCTCCATCAAGGGCTATACACTTAGTCCAGCGATTTGTTGGTTGAGCTGGGAACTTTTCAGCGACCCCTTGTGCAAAGGTAAGTTTAGAAGTGTTTCTAGAGCATGACAAATATACAGTCAGCATTGATATTCCATGTTGATGTCCAGATGCACAAAAACTGTCTTAAAGTTACACGGATAAAGATATCTGGATAACTTTAACCAGAAATATTCAAGGATAGTCTCATTCAGATAAATCCCACTGAACATTTGGTGAAAGTTATTCAGTTAACTTTATCTGAACTATTTTGCTATATTTTTCTTGAGAGCTTTATTTTTAAATGTAATTGAAACTTGTATGGTTTTGTAGCTGCACTACTTAACATAAAATAAGAAAATCAGGCAAGAAAATCTTGCATCTTTGGCACCAGCATTTATTAGAAATCCTTCATCAGTATGAACCTGCTAAATTGATTGAAGTCTTTTTTCCTTATCCGCTTTAATAAATCCCTTAGCGTGCATGCGCACTTGAAACTCCATGTGTCCATGCTTTGTGCCTCCATGCCTCCGCATGCGCAGTAGGAACCTGCACGGATGCATGGAATTTCAAGTACACATGCGTGCTACAGGTTTTATTATCCCCATTGCAAGAAGAAGCCTGCGGCGGTTTCCACATTACCCGCCTTCTGCGACGCTGCGAGTCCGGAGCCAGTGTAGATGATTGAAGTCTGGCTGGAGGAGGATGAGGAGCTGCGAGAGCTCTGCAGAGGCAGGAGGTACTGGATTCTGGGGAGGGAGTGGGACAATGGAGAGATGTTGGACTCAAGTGAGGAAAGGAAAGAGAGAGAGAGAGGGAAAGATGGATGAAAAGGACAGAAGTGCTACAAGGGGGACAGGGAGAGATGGTAGGAGATGGGAGAGATATACTTCAGGAAGGATGGAGGGGGCAGGAGAGAGAGAGATGGTCTTGGGGAAGGATGGAGGGGACAGGAAAGGGAAAGATGGCAAAAGGGGTGAAACAGGGTCAGTGAGAGATGGTAGAGAGTGTGAAAGGGGGAAAGGGAGAGATGAAAATGGTAGGAACGCTGCTACTTTGGGGTATTGAGGGAGGAGAGGTTGTATGTCAGTACTACTGCTGCCTCCTCGGGTAAGTAATGGGGGCTCCAGGAGGCCAGACCCACATGGAGCAAAAGGCCCTGCCAGGTGATAAATGCAATGGAGGATCTATGAGAGCCAAAAGGGTACAGAGGACTAAGGAAATGGTGAAAGGTGAGGTGGTGGGACTGGGATCAGTGGGAGGCAGGGTCCAGGCATGGTAGAGGTGAGGTATTGTGGGGTCAGGGTCAGGGTATAGGTGGGGCTATTCTAGCACCCGTTACTGTAACAAATGTAATGGGATAAAACACTAGTTTACACATAACAATTTTTTTTTTTTTTTAAAGGGTTGCTGAATATGCCCTGCAAACATTTTTGTTTTTAAACAGAAATTTGACATTGATTTCTAGGTGCTAACAATTCTCCCCTTATACTAAGCTATGGTAAAGGTTTCTACCACAGTCCAGAGTTTTAAGTGCTCCGATGCTGCTCCAATGTTCATGATATTCCTTTGAGTATCAGAGCAGCATCGGAGCATTTAGGCCCGGATTCTGCAAATGGTGCCCCGACTGTAGGCAACAGTAGGTGTCACCAGCCAATTGGGAAGCATTTTTTTTTTTTTTTTTTAAATATCTCCTGGGGCAGGTCGCCTACATTGGCAGCACCTCCTTGGTGCATCCCACAATGCACCGGGAAGGGATAGGCCTGTCTCATTTCAACAGAGGAGGGCCTGCTGGCAAGACGGTGGGAGGGGGTGGGGGGGACTGCGTGTTGTGGGTGGTATTGTTGCGATTTCTGTGGTGGGGGGTTTCTGGCAAGAGGGATTCATTCGGGGCTGGGTTTTTTTTGGCAGAAATGATTGGGCATCCTTCTGCCGGTTTTGTTAGGGGGGTGGGGGGTTTCTGGCTGGAGTGATTGGGCACCCTCCTGCTGAAGATCTTCAGGGAGTGTTCCAGCAGAAGGGATTAGGCACCCTTCTGCAGGCAATCTTCAAGGGGGGTGTTCCAGGCAGGAGGGATTTAGCATCCCTCCTGCTGCTTTCGTTCAGGGCAGGTGGGTGTTCCGGGCAGGAGGAATTGGGCATCCCTCCTTCCACGTTCATTTGGGGGAAGGACTGGCGGCTGCAGGGAGATCCCTTACCACGATAAGCTTAGCAGCTGCATCTACAATAACCGATTCTCTAACCAGCATCAGTAACATGAACATCAATTACAGAATCGGGTTTATTTTAAGTGGCTTTAGGCCCGATTCTATATAGGATGCCTGTCGGCTTCTGAGACCGGGCGTCCTATACAGAATCCGGCTCTTAGTGCCTTAGCCGTGGTAGAAACCTCTACCGTGGCTTAGTAAAAGAGGGTCAATATTTAGGGTTGGTACCTGGCACTTTCTGGGTAAATTAAGACAGCTTTTTATATAGTCCTACTTGCTGCATAGGTAACCTGGCACTAGAAATGAATATTAGTGGTGCCTAGATAACTTCTGAGACTGTCCTGACTCGATTTATGGTTCACCATGGCACTACCTGGATAGTTATCAGAGTAAAAAAGGGTAAAAGCTCCCAATTCAAAGAACGTAGTGCAATCTAAATATATTTGGAACAAACTAATTCTCTGAGAAATGACAGATATGAAAACAGAATAACAAGTAGAACAAAAAAATAATCTTTTATTACAAAAACTTTATGCATGAGAGAGATTTGCCTGCACTGCCTTCTTGGTGTGCAAATCTCTCTCATGCATGTTCATTGTGGTTATCCAGAAAACCTGGCCTGCCAGTAGATCTCGAGGATTGGACTTGGGCAACCCTGCTCTAGATCTATACTAGAAATTGTATGTAAATATCCTTTAAAAATATTGTGTTGCATCCATCTATGTTCTTCTCATTTGTACTGGTTACATGTCTTACTATGGCTGTTCGCTTACTTGAAAATTAATAAAACTTTTTGAACTGAAAAAAAAAAGATTTCTCAGTTTGTAAAATGGATGTTCATGCTGGATGTTTCCAGCACATGGACATCCGCCTCACATGTATTTTAAAACAGACAATGTTCTGTTCTAAAATATATGTGAGATGGACATTCATTTTTGATGTACTGACTTGGACGTTCATATTCTAAGTTGGACATCCTTTCTAAAATGCCACTGTACAAGAAACTATTCAACTAAACCAATAAGCAGCAGATTGAAAATAAACTGTAAAAATCACTTTTTCATGCAACACACAATTAGAATCTGTTGACAGAAGACATGATCAAGGCGACTAATACAGTAAGGTTCAAAAGAGGTCCAGGAAAATTCCTGGAGAGAAAATACATTAAAAATTATAAGCTGCTTGACTTGGGAAAGACATTGCTTATCTCTGGACATGAGCAATAATATCTCATTTTTGGGATCTGCCAGGTACTTGTGATTCGGACTTGCCACAGAGACAGAATGCTGGGCTCGATGGATCTCAGTCTAGCTTATATTCAGGTTCAAATCCATTTTCTTTCATTGCTTTATGGCAATGTTCCTGAAAAAAATCAATAATGAATTTCTGAAGGCCTCCATTGTGTTATCTTGACAGAGATTTGC
Organism: Geotrypetes seraphini; assembly: GCF_902459505.1. Lineage (NCBI taxonomy): Eukaryota > Metazoa > Chordata > Amphibia > Gymnophiona > Dermophiidae > Geotrypetes > Geotrypetes seraphini. The sequence goes on from NC_047087.1 coordinate 60,653,261, forward strand.
ACCTATTTAACATGTTCCAGAAGATTCTTCAATTATCAATTCTCTTCTGAAAATTTATGTCTTAGATCCTGGTTTTTTTTTTGTGTGTGTTTTTTTAAAATTCAAGTTTAGGCATTATTTAATCCAACTGAAGGTCTATGGCAAATGGAAATAATTAACATTGTTCTTAGCTTTGTCATTTCTTTTTGTCAGAAGCATTGCTTTATTTGAACAATATGTATTCTCTGGGTAAATATTTCCAGAAAAATAAATTATTGAACTAGAGATATCTGTTGCAGATCATGATATATATTTTTCTTAGATGTAATTTATATCACATTTTTTTTTATAACTGGTAAAATGCAGAAAGCTTTTCAAGGAGTGAAATGAATTACTTTTTATTGTCTGGATTTTGTGTAGGTCACTGTTAATTAATATTATTTCTCTTGATGGGTCTGGAGAAGATGAGATCCAAGCAAACCAATTATAAATGATTTCTAAATGTAAACTTTTAACAATGCAGCCCCAGGGCTAGTTGAACATAAAAGTAGAATTTTGAAAACATTGAGTTTAAAACAAGGTCAGGGCTACCACAGACATTGATAGATGTATAAATGAAAAATTTGTTATGACTGTGTGACTGAAACCTCTCTTTAAAAACCAAGAGCTTGATTCATCCAAATTCAAGCCTTAGAAACTGAAAGATATTCATCAGCTTCAACAAATAACTATAATTACATCTTTCGTTAAAAAAAGAAGAATCGGAGGCTTTGCATATGTCTGAAAAACTGAATAAATCCACCTTAATATATAGTTTTAGACCACCCCAGATGGGAGTCGCACCATGTTTTATCTGGTTCCTTACAATATGAATAATCCTCAGAATGTATTTTGGATATACAGAGCAACTCTCTTGAAGTGATTATCATCAGGAATCAGATAAAGGCAGTATATGGAATATTAGCTGGTGCATGAAAAAATGCCATTTTATTTTGTTTGTTTGGTTTTTTTTTTCATTTCATTTTTAGGGATTTTTAAAATGAAATAAAATTTTAGAAAAATAAATAAAGCACGTGTCAATCTCTATGGGCTCCTTTTACAAAGGTGCATTAGGGCCTTAACACGCGGAATAGCGTACGCTAAAATGCCGCGTGCGCTAGCCGCTACCGCCTCCTCTTGAGCAGGCGGTAATTTTTCAGGTAGCGTGCGCTAATCTGGTATGTGCGCTAAAAACGCTAGCACGCCTTTGTAAAAAGAGCCCTTTGGTCAAACTCCAAGATACAAATCGGCGAGTCTAAAATCCTCTGGAAACATTGGCTGCGGGCAGGTATACATACCTTAGATCAGTGTACTTCAACCTTTTTACACCTATGGACCGGCGGAAATAAAATAATTATTTCATGGACCGGCAAACTACTAAGACTGAAATTTTTTAAAAAACCATCGCCGCCCCATCCCCATGCGGTACACTTCTAGAATAACGTCAGTTCAATGCTGGCGTTAAGGTCTAGTGCATGCGGAAATTTAGCGCACGCTATTCCGCGTGTTAAGGCACTAATGCACCTTAGTAAAAGGAGCCCTAAGTGACTTGCTCGGGGCCACATGGAGTAGTATGGGTTTGAATCCACAACTCCAGGATTAAAGCTGTAGCTTTTAACCACTGTGCCACACTCTTCCCCTTTGTGATCCATGTGAATGTACCATCCACATGATACAGAAAATGGTTCAACACAAAAGCTACTGTAACTCATGAGAAGACATCGGCACACAGCATATTAATATGCATACTAAGGAGACCATTAGTCAATTTGCAACAATGCATAGAAGTTCTTAATGGACGACAACATGAAAAATTTACCACCTGGTCTGAGGTAAAGCAGAATGGTTATTCACTAGGATTTAATGTCCCTGCAATCGACCCTCCTTCCCTTGGACATAAAACATTAAATCTCTGGTAGTCTGGTGGACCTCCACCTGACCCAATCTAACTGTTTCTCCTCCACCTGATATATGAGGGAATGTTGAAAAGTTCTCAGTCCAAACAACCAACTTCCAAAATTCTGAGCGTTATTTTGCCACTGTAGCTGAAAAGAGTGTTATTTTGTTAAGTGCCAATTTGCAGAAACAAAATTCTATGTTTTGACATTGTTTCAGATCATTGATTGAACCATATCCATGTCATTTTATTCTTGGTTGGGCTGAGAACTTTTCTGCACCCCTTCGCCCAACATAAAAACATAAATCTCTGATAATCTACTGGCCCCCATCCCTCCCATGACCTAACATTTAAAAAATCTCTTGTAATCTAGTCAACCCCTTACCCGAACCTCCAATACCCTTGTTAAAATGCAATAGCAATGCTCACTCACTCCTGCTTTGTGAGCCTTCATCATTCAAAATGTTGATGCCTGGCCATTAGTTTCAGGTGGTTTATAAAGCATTGGTCAGTGAACATATGTTGTAGGATTTGAAAGGAGTATACAGAGGGATGGGGAAGAGGGAAGTGGTGGAGAGGAAAACGATGATGGAATTCAAAAAAACGTGGGATAAACATAGAGGATCTCTAATAGAAAATAAAGAATGTAAATTAAAGAGCTAAGGCTAGTACTGGACAGACTTACATGGTCTGTGTCCCATATGTGATAATTTGTTGTAGGATTGGGCTGGGGAGGGCATCAACGGGAATTCCACTAACTTTGAACATGAGGATGTTACTTGCCAGACTTTATGGTAGCTATCCTGCAAACAGGATGGTTGGATAGGCTGGAGTGAGCTTGGACAGCAACTTCAGCATTTGGAACCTAGGACAATACCAGGTGGACTTTACAGTCTATGACCCAGAAATATCAAAGAAGAGATAAGTTAATTTAATCATGTATTTTTAATGGGTATAACTAATGGGCGGACTGGATGGACCGTTCATATCTTTATCTGCTGTCATTTACTATGTTACTATGTATCAGAGAAGGAAGTCTAATGCAAATAAGGTCTAGAGATGGAAGTGTTAGAGGGATCAGTCTACCAAATAAGACATTCCAAAACACCACCAAGAGAAGCCTACCAAATGAGACAATATTTATTGCATCATTTGATAGACTTACTCTTAGTGGTGCACTGAAACCCACCTTTAGTGGTCAGGTACTGCCATTTTTTAATGATGGCAGTACCAGAGTTAGAAGCGAGTGGGCATTGTTCCTGCCTTTCAACTTTTTGAAATGGGTGACAAGTATCTGAGGGGTTCAGGGATGGAGTGAATTAGACAATATACATTTTTAAGTGATGAGGTTGGGAGAAGAAAGTGTGTATATGTGGGGGGGGAGTTAAGTTTCCAAAGTTTCTTCAGTATTTGCTGTTCTGTCCATCAAAGAGATCATCTGAGCAATTTACAATTCTACATCGGGACTTACAAGAAAAATATGAAATGATAAACTAGTCGCAATAGTTGGGAGGGCAGAGAGGGAATGGATGAAAAGAGAACTGCAAAATATGATAAAAGAAAGATAAGAGACCAGAGCTGACCAAGATAGTAGGAGAAGGCATAGATGTCATATCTGTCAAGCTCATGCCGAAAGCAGTCTCATGGATTTAGTGTAGGCATCTTTGAAAAGGAAGATCTGAGTACACAGACACAAAGAACTTCCTTAAATTTAATAAACTGAAGACCAAAGTTGATTATAACTCACTACTGTGGCTTAATAAAAGGAGGGAGTGGGGGTAAATTTGAACACATCTCCTCTCTTTTTAGAGAAATCCATTGGCTTCCACTTTAGAAAAGAAGAATGTGAGATTTTTTTCTTGTAAACTGGCTTGAAGGCAGGATAGAAACTGAACATTGAGGTTTCCTTCTTTTAAGGCAGTTTGCTTTAAAAATATATAGAAACATAGAAACATAGAAAAGACGGCAGAAAAGGGCTATAGCCCACCAAGTCTGCCCATTCCAAATTCCCGCCCTTCTGATTTTACTCCCTTAGAGATCCCATGTGAACATCCCATTGTCTCTTAAAATCTGACACGCTCTTGGCCTCAATCACCTGCAGTGGGAGTTTGTTCCAATGATCCACTACTCTTTCAGTGAAGAAGTATTTTCTGTAGTCGCTATGGAACTTCCCTCCCCTGATTTTTAACGGATGCCCCCTGGTGGTCGAGGATCCCTTGAGGTAGAAGATATCTTCTTCCGACTCGATACGGCCCGTGATATACTTAAATGTTTCAATCATGTCTCCCCTCTCTCTTCTTTCCTCAAGTGAGTACAGCCGTAGTTTATTCAGTCTTTCTTCATACGTGAGATCCCTGAGCCCCAAGACCATCCTAGTGGCCATACGTTGAACCGACTCGATTCTCAGCACATCTTTCCGGTAGTGTGGTCTCCAGAATTGAACACAGTATTCCAGATGAGGCCTCACCATGGACCTGTACAGCGGCATCACTACTTCAGGTCTCCTGCTGACAAAACCTCTACGGATATATGAACAGTCTTTTTCTTACATGGAAATGTTGATATGGAATTCACTTCCTGATGTAATCAGAAATATTGATTTTTATAGTTTGGTCAAAATCTCTAACTGATTATTATTTTAATTTTATAGTTTTATTTTTATACAAGGGAAATCATAACTTTGTAGTCTATTCTTTGTGTAAACGACTTCTGGACCTGTATTAGGATAGAAGTGGTATATAAGTTCAAGTTTCAAGTTTAATGGAGATTTGATTAATCGCTTAATCATAATTCTAAGCAATGTACATAATAATAAAATTACTTATAATGACTGGTGTTGCCATTCAGCAAATTACATATAATTGGAAAGATTGGAGGAGATTAAATTATAACTTTTGGTGGAACTCTTTATGCCATATCTATAAAATGGAAAGATTTATTGCACTACAACGGGGATATTTTAAGAAATTTCAGGATTTGTGGAATCCATTAACAAAATATTGTAAAGATTAATTGAAATTGTTTCCCTTATATTTATAGATTTAAGGTTTAGGAAGGGGGGAATTTTATCATTACATGTTTTATATGATAATGGAATATATGGGTGGGAGGGATGGGAAAGAGGAAGGGATAAAAATTTATGTAATGTACCAATGATTGTTTGTAAGTGATGTATTTATTGCTAATGTGAATGAATATATTTAACACTTGATGTAATTTTGAAAATGAATAAAGATTTTTTTAAAAAAATTACAAAATATGGGGAACAATACAATGAATGACAAAAACCAGGTCTAACAAGACTATTGACAAATTTAACAAAACTAAGAACATAAGGGAAGAGAGGGATAAGAACTACAAATTATTTAAAAGTTAAAGAGACATATAAGGGAGATACAGAAGGAAAGGGAAGTTAAAAATTACTTCAATAAAGTTAGAGAGAAAAAGTAAAATTGGTTAGAAGACTGAATGGCTAATTTTCAAAGAATAATGAATAGAATAGAATTAGAAAAAAATACAGAGAAGGGGGATGAAAATGATAAAGGATAAGCAGGCCAGGGCTCTTCAGCTTAGAGAAGAGACGGCTGAGGGGAGATATGATAAAGGTCTTTAACAGTAGTTCTTAAACTTGTCCTGGGGGACCCCCTAGCAAATCAGATTTGCAAGATATTCCTAATGACTATGCATGTGGCAGATTTGCATGCCTGTCACCTCTAACACATTAATGTGGAGTGTTAGCATCACTGGTATTTAATTAAGAATGTGAATAGGACAGTTAGGAGAATTCATTCTGGGAACTTGTAATCCATTCTTGATGGCTGTAAAAGAAGGAATTAAAGTAGAAGGTAGGATTTTTTGAAGAAATTTTGAAATGTTATTATCTTAGTGTATGGCAAATTAATGGAGATTAAGTAATTTTGGTGCAACAGTGGAGCTCCTGATTTGGTCTCAGCTCCTGAACATGATTTACAGCGAAACACAGGCCCTGTTTTACTAAGGTGCGCTAACCGATTAGCACACGCTAAATGCTAACGTGTGCATGTTAGTCTATGGATGCATTAGCGTTTAACGTGTGCTAATTTGATTAGCATGCACTAATCGGTTAGCGTACCTTAGTAAAACAGGGGGGCAGTCTGGTGTTGAGCGCGATTTGATTATCATTAGTGAGAGGAATTCAAGGAGATACTTATAAATTCTGTGATGAATATAATTCACTGATATCACAGCGCTTGTTAAGAATTCAATATAAATTATAAATTATAAGTAAAGTGCTCAGACCCTTCAACCAAACAGTGTGATAACACCAAACTATGGCTGCCACTAGGACCGTCGTCGCCTTTACTGACCTGGCCTTCCTGATAATAACCTTCTGGTATCTGTATATATGTTGGAATTCTTAAACATCTATACAACTAGGAAACAAAACCATACTTATTTTGAATTGTAGCAGGGAAGGCTGAATGGAATGTCATTAGGTGGCCATAGACTGAACTTTGTGCTGATACTGGTGCTGGTGCCCAAATAAAATGCAGCAAATTTTCAATTGAATGAAAGGACCCTGGACTCGAGTTTCGTACTCTTCCTCAGGAGGGGTCACTCTTCGTGGCTATTTCATTCTTGGAGAACAAGAAAATCTGAGCTGCAGGACCCTGTGATGGATGCCTGGAATGCCCTCCCATGAGAGGCTGTAAAGACAAAAATGGTGACAGAATTCATTAGACAAACACAGAGGATCTCTACATAGGAAAAGGATGAAATCCAATTAAAGCAAAAACTTAAATGATTTCATAGTTGGAATGAGCTTTGGCAACAGCTTTAGAATTTGGCAAATATGACCAGTGTCGGGCAGACTTCTACAAATGGCAAAAAGAAATCAGGATCAAGGTTGGCATGAGCTTTGACGGTAACTCCAGAAGCTGGGAAGTAGGACTTCTGCAATCTATCCCCCCCCCCCCAAAAAAAAAAAAATTAGCAGTAAGAGGCAGAGATACCAGTTGTTTCATCATGAAGGAGAGGAACCTGTGCAGAGTGCCAGATTTAACTCAGGCCACCTTGTTGGGCAGTCTGGATGAACCATGCATGTCTTTATCTGCCAACATTGACTATTTTAATATGTAAAGTGTACCAGTTAAAAGTGTGAGCAGTGCTATTCAGCAGCAGCAGCCCTTGATATTTGATCTTACGGTGCAGTTAATGTCTGATTCATTAGAAAGTATGTTGCCCCCTACGATTATGGTTTCTCTTTGGTCCAGTAGTGGCTCAGTAGCAAAGACTGAGATACCACTATGTAAGAAAACAAGCACAAATTCCAACCCCTGACTATGATCTGTGATCAGCTGGGGCCTATTGTATATAAAGGTTTTATAAGTTATTTTTTTTGGAGTACTGGATTCAGCAAAGTGATGAGCCAAAAGTTATGAATGATGCAAAATAGAGTTGAATGGATATGGAGCTGCAAAATAAAGTGGAATGGATATGGAGCTGCAATATGTATGACTACCTCCCCTCGGGGACTCAGGCATACATTTGCAGTCAGTGCATGGAGCTGGATAGCCTGAAACAGCAAGTCCAGCTGCTAGAGGAGACAGTGATGGAACTAAGAGAACTCCTCACCTTTGAAGAGGAAATCCTTGAACAGGAGAAGTTACTAATGGAGTCCAGTATCAACGAAGAGATCAAGGAGCTAGAGAGATTCATTGAGGAAGCCAGCCAGCAACATGTGGAGGCCCCAGGCTGGAAAGCTGTACCCAGGCAACCCAGGAAGAAGGCCTAGATGAGACGAGAGGAGACACCACTACAATTACTGATGGGTCTGAAGCAGAGACAGAGGGCGACCATTCACTTAGAGGAAGAAGGAGACTGCATGGGACAAGATAGAGCAGGATAAAAAGTTATTTACAATATCAAATGTGACTAGGATAAGAGGTCATGGACTGAAGCTGAGGGGGGACAAGCCCAGGACAAATGCCAGGTAGTTCTACTTCACACAGCGAGTGGTGGACACCTGGAAAGCTCTCCCAGTGGAGATTGCTGTGGAACACACCATCCTAGGATTTAAGGACAAGTTAGATGCACATCTCCTCGAAAGATGCATAGAAGGATATGGGTGACTAAGTTTTCACCAGGTTACACCTGGATGGGCCACGTGTGAATGATCACCTGACTTGATGGACCTAAGGTCTGATCTGGAGATGGCAGTTCTTATGTTCTTGAGTAATAGAGGGATATAATCAAAAAGGGATATCATAAAACTAGGGTTTCTTATGGAATGGATGATATGTATTCTGCTGTGTGATCACTTTTTGAACTGAAGTAGGTTAACAGTGGTAGCTGAAGAATATATATATATATGTGTCTTTACATAGTAGCACATGGCCAGTCCTAAAGAAATTTTATTAAAGCTCTGAAGTTTAGTGTTTGCTTTTTCTAATTACCTTTACTAAAATTAGCTTGTGGTCTTGGACTAATTCTCAAGGGATAAATGTTGATATCACTAGAAAATCAAAACCACAATTAGCATTCATTTTCACTCTTATGGCAGCCTCACGTGAATAACCTAAGATTGAATTTGCATATAAAATGAATTAACCTTGAGATAGTCCCTCTAGTACAGAGGTGCAAAACCCTAGTCTTCCAGGGCTGCAAACTGGATGCCCACACTGAATATTTATGAAGTATATTTGCATATACAAGTTGGTCTGAGAACCAGGTAAATCTGCATATCTTGGTAATCTGGAAAACTAGATCTCATTTACTGCGTGTCAAAGCAGCTCCTGATTGGTGAGGCCCGACTTTAGTATAGGAAGAGGCGGTCGGAGCATACCATGAGTGATTTTCTTCACTAGACGGCGCTCCAGCTGCCCTCTCCTGCCTCTCCGGCTGCCCTCTCCTGCCCGGTCATTCTTGGATGGAAAATGACCGGAACCGCGAACCACGGACTGAGAATTTGTGGGGGAGCACTGTATTTACTTTTATTTCACCCCCATAGTCCCCTTATCTCTGCTCCTAGTTTTAGTCTTTTTCTCATTGTTATCTGAGGAGCTCCCTCAGAGAATCATGGGTGACAACAGAGAGGAAATTTGGGTTGTCTGGAAGTCTCGTGATTTATCTCAAGATAATGAAAGTAAATTCTTGTGGGTCAATATTTAAATGCTGTGGCTTGAGTTTGTTTTAAACAGCGGTTGTGGTGTTAAAACTGTCCATGTATATTCAGTGATTGCTACCTCAGACCTCAAGGAGAACGTTGTGGATAATACAATGTCCTTAATTATAAGAAAAAAAGAAAAGGAACACTTAAATATTAACTCTTGTGTCACGTACCAAAATGAAAGATTTAGAAGATGCCAAGAAAAATACTCAGTAGATGAAACATAGAAACATGAAGGCAGATAAAGGCCACATGGCCCATCCAGTCTGCCATCCACAACATCCACTATCTCCTCCTCCCCCTAAGAGATCCCATGTGCCTGTCCCACACTTTCTTGAATTCAGACAGTCTTTGTCTCCATAGGCATCGGAACGGGGGTGCAGTGCCTGACAGGGGGGAGGGAAAGGGGCTGAGTGCAAAGCCTGACAGGAGGAGAGAGGCTAGGTGCAGTGCCTGACAGAAGGGGCTGGGTGCAGAGCCTGACAGGGAAGGGAGGGAGGGGGCTGGGTGCAGAGCCTGGCAGGGTGAGGATGGGTGCAGGGGTAGAGAGTTGGGAAGGCAGGGAGGACAGATGCTCAGGGGGTTGGGAAGACAGATATTTCACATACTAGGAGAGGGATGGGGAGGACAAATGCATGGGCTGGGGGCAGGGAATAGGAAAGGAGGAAAATAGAGATGCTGCACAGGTGGAGTAATGGGAAGAGAGAAGGAAATGCTGCTGGTGGAGGAGGGAAAATGAACGGAGAATTGTTGGACATAGGTGTGTGGTGTGAGAGGGAAAGAGAGATGATGTATATGGGGAAAGGAAGAAAGAGAGAGAATTGTTGGGCATGATAGTGGTTGAGAGGAGGAAGGGAGAAATGCTACACTGAGAGGGAGGAGAGATGATTCAAAAAAGGGAGAGATGTCAAATTCCGGAGAAGGGTGATGGAAGGAGGGAAAAGAGAGATGTCAGACCACTGGAATGGGAAGAAGTGAGAGAGATGCCAGACCATGGGAGAGGAAAGAGATTTCAGGCTATGGGAAGGAGAGGAGAAAGATGCCAGACCATATGAGGGGGAAGGGGGAAGACAGAGATGTCTGACCATGGGAGAGGAATGAGATGGTGCACAAGGATGGAGGGGAAGGGAAGACAGAGGGAAGAGCAATGGGTGCAACAGGGAAGAGATAAGAAGAAATGCTTCTTATGAATAGATGGGAGTAGGAGAGAAGAAAGAGGAAGGAGATGGTACACATGGATAGATGGGAAGGGAAGGCATGGAAAAGTAGATTTTGAGAAGCAGAAAAATGGAAGAAAGTTGAATGTTAAAAATTAATGCTAAAAATGGATGTATGGCAGAAAGTGAAGGAGAGAAAAACAGCAATTGGATAAGGTAGCCCTGGATACACAGTAAAGAGCACAGACAGAAAGATGGTTTGAAAACCAAAACCACCAGGCAACAAAGGTAGGGGAAATGATTTTATTTTCGATTTAGTAATTGAATTGTGTTGGTTTTGCAAAATTACATCTGCTGTCTATATTTTGCACTGTTCAGGAAGAAATGCATTATTTTCTATTTCTCTGGAGGTAGTACTATTATGGGGTGGGGTCTGGGGCGGAGCTTGCTGCCCCCCCAATAAAAAAAACATTCCGCTGCCTATGCTTGACTCCACCAGCTCTATCAGAAGATTATTTCACACATTTACCATTTTTTTTTGTATAGCATTACTCTCTTTTACTATAGATTCATACAAAATTCCATATGTATCTTATAACTATTCACATTTTTATTATACTTTATACCCAATGTATCTGTTATGATCAGGTTTGGATTATTTTTTTGCAGTTTACCTGATACATTATCAAAATGAAAACATTTGTTTGTAATATATCCTAGTTCTCTGTTGATTTACAGTAGTTTTATATAACACATTTCAACTAAGACAGATTCTAACTCAAGTCAATAATGATAGCAAAGCTGAAGAAATATAATTGTTTCCAAATGACTATATTATTGGTTAGACAGAGGAAGGCAAAATGATTTGTCCCAGATTACAGAGAAAACCAGAGACAGCACTGGCACACTAGCCTCGGTTTTCCCTGCTTCACAGCCCTTGTCTCTTAACCACATGACCACACCTTCTCCTCATTTGTTACAAATACAAATAGAATTCCATTGGAAAATGTGGTGTCAGTGACATTTGTTCTGGCAAAGGCTGGGTGGACGGCGACGCTTCAAAAATTGTTTTAATTAAAGTTCCATAAAAATCTGAAGAGGTCAGAGAAAGTTCGTCTCCAAGAGACATTTTGATTTAATTAAAGTTACAATATAGCTTCTTTCTTTGGCTGCCAATTATATCCACATATGTGTTTTTTTTCTATAACTACTGTAGCTAATCTTTTTTTTTATTATTCTTTATCTTCTCTCTCTCTCTCTTACCTTGACACTTTAAAGCTTTACTAAAGTACTATTAGCCTAAAATGATGGCATCATATTATTAAATTTTGTTTTCTACTTAGAATTCAGATCTCTGCCTCCTGAAATTTCAGGTGAGCCACAACACACTGGTGAGGAGGAGAGTCCTCCATGCTGGCTGATTGCCTACAGGACATGCTTCTCGTGGCGAGTCAGCCGGCACAGATGACTCTCCTCCTGGCTGGCTCCTCTCCCCGCACATCCCGTATCCCTCAACCGAAGTGGGTCGCGGCCAGATGGGCCTCAGCGCATGCGCAGATGTCGATGCAATCATGTTACCCATGTGTGTGATGTCATTGCATCGATGTCCACACACTTCTGGGTGCCTTATGGCCGGAGTACTGGATTTAGTGTGCCATCGGTCGGAAAGTTTGCGAGACACCACAGATCTAATCTCAAATATTCACTTTTATATGCTTGGGTTACTTGTTAAATTATGACTGAATTCTCAGTCTCTTTCCCAAGGGATGGAGACCCTTGCCTGCAAAACATCCTAAAGTCTAGCTAGTCAAGTGGTCTCAAACTCAAACCCTTTACAGGGCCACATTTTGGATTTGTAGGTACTTGGAGGGCCGCAGAAAAAACAGTCAATGTCTTATTAAAGAAATGACAATTTTGCATGAGGTAAAACTCTTTATAGCTTATAAATCTTTCTTTTAACTGTTAATTAATTATCTAATTGTGCAAGTGCAAGAGCCTGGGCAACAAGTTTGAAATGAAGAAAGCTAAGCTATTTTCAAATTCTACAAAGCTGTTTTTACTTCCAAAATATTTTCTTGCTCAACAAGTCAGCATGGGATTTAAAAAGGAGCACCGAGGCAAAGATTGCTCCTAGAATATTCAAAGGTAATATTTCAAAACTTAAGTGTATTTGATGATAACAACAGATCAGAGCCTTGCCACAACATTTTAGTCTTGTCAGGGCTTTAGCTGGTATGTGTTTACCCATACTTTTACATATATGATCTGTAATTTTGCTCTTTATAATAGTCTCTACCATTTTGCCTACCATTGATGTCAGACTCATTGATCTATAATTTACCAGATCATCTCTGGAGCCTTAAAAAAAAAAAATAATTGGCGTTACATTGGCCACCCTTCAATCTTCCAATACCATGCTGGATTTTAAAGATAAAGTAGAAATGACTAACAATAGCTCTGCAAGTTCATTTTTCTTTCTTTTTTTTATTCTTTATTCATTTTCAAACTTACAATAAATGTGACATATGTTCAAACAAATTAACAATAAATACATCACTTAATAATCATCATTGGTACAAAACATAAACTCTTATCACCCCCCTTCCCACCCTTTCCTACCATATAATCAAATATCTTATAGAATATGTCTATGCCATTTGATGCAGGTGATTTGCTACTCTTCAGTTTGTCATTACATCTTCCAAGTTTACTGAGATTTGTTTCAGTTTCCCAGTTTCATCAGCATTGAATACCATTTCTGACACTGGCATCTCTTCCACATCTTCCTCAGTGAAGAGCAAAGCAAAAATTCATTTAATCTCTCCCCTATGGCTTTGTCTTCCCTTAGTGCCCCTTTTACTAGGGTTACCAGACGTCTGGATTTTCCCGGACATGTCCGGAGGACCGGATAGATTTTCAAAACCTGGCACTTTGTCCGGGTTTTGAAAAGCTTCCCCTGAAATTGTGTCGGGCAAGAGGGCATCTGCGATGATGTCACAAGCATGTGCGAGTGCGCATAAAGTCATTGCGTCACATCCATGCATGCGTGGATGAATTCTTGCCCAACCAGAGCAAGCAGCAGGGGCGGGGCTAGGGCGGGACTAGGGATAGGACTGGGGCGTAACGGGGCGGGGATGAGTAGGCCGGGGAGGGGCAGGTCTAGGGGTCTGGATTTTACAAATGTAAAATCTGTCAACCCTACCTTTTACCCTTTCGCTATCTAGTGGTCCAACTGATTCTTTTACCGGCTTCTTGCTTCTAATATACCTATTAAAGCTTTTACTATGTGTTCTTGCTTCCAATGCAATCTTCTTTCCAAAGTCTCTCTTTGCCTTCATTATCAGTGCTTTGCATTTGACTTGCCATTCCTTATGCTGTTTCCTATTATTTTCAGTTTGATCCTTCTTCTATTTTCTGAAAAAGTGCACACATCTGAAAAAGGGACGTGACATGGGAGAGGCATACCAAAAATTTCTGCACACTGTTACAGAATTCACCCAATCTATGCCTAACTTAGACATGTGATTTACACTAAGCCCTCTTTTACTAAGGTGTGCTAATCGATTAGTACACGCTAATCAATTTAGCGCACGCTAAATGCTAACCCAAGCATGTTAGTTTATGGACACGTTAGCTTACCTTTCCTAATGCCTCTTCTGGTGTTAGCCACACCCACAGTGGCGTTAGACTTCCTAAAGCGCCTACAGAGGCACAATTCTGGCACTGATTTTTTTAGTTCCACTGAATATAGTAGAGGGTGTGTGTAATCGTAGCTTAAAGGCCGTCATATGAATGAAGCAGTGAAGCAAAGTTATGTTATGTATATGATTACAAGGTGTTTTGCCCGTATCACACTACTCTTATTTCCTTGGCATTTTGAGCAGTTTACATCACCCTCTGGGTCCCTTGAGAAAGAATTTTGAAACATGGTCCATGTTGGGACCTGCTGACACAGTTGAAAGCTAAGTGGGGACTTCTTTCTCTCTTTTGCCATTGAAAATTAGTTGAGCACTTCAACAGTATGTCCTTTTCAAGCTCTTTTTCAAAATAAGTCATACACAGTGATGGGGCTATAGGAGCTAACGCTCTTGGTCAAATTTCACAATTCTGAGTGTATGTGAACACTTTACTTATTTTACAAGTCAGATATATATTTTGCTTATTTGCAAACTGAGAAGTCTTATCCAGTTATACTGATTTTTTAGTTGCCAATAATTTGAAACTCAGTTAAAATGTTGTTTCAACTGTGGTTTTTTTTTAACCGGTGTCTATAAGATTGGCGAAAGTTAGGAAATCTGGGCCTTAGTCCAGTGATTTTCTACTTTTTTCATTCTGTCGGAAAAATATTGAACACAAAAAGTGGAAAACCACTGGACTTTGTTGGTTGGGCTGAAAACTTTTCAGTAGCCCCTCCTATATGTCCATTTAATGCAATGTCTAGGATACCTATTTCACTTAACATATCCAGTAGAAGCTGATGATCCACAATGTCAAGAGCTGCAGAAATATCAAATTGAAGGAATATAGCTTGATGACCTCTATACAAGAACCCCTGACTTAGGCATTATTTTATGAAGACATACAGATGCATCTGGTGCTTATTTTCAAAGCATATGGACTCTCAAAATGCCCAAATTCAATGTATAACTTAATATATTCACATCGGAATCTGCCAAAGATATTTATTCTTCACATCTCAGTGTACTAATATAGCTCCTCATTCATCTGTATTTAGCCCATTAACTTCTTTGCTTCAGCAACAGTCTCTAGCAATATTTTCTTGCCCATGTGTCATCCACAGCTGAGTTGGAAATTGCAATTTAATTAACACATTTCTCTTAAACAAGTCAGATCATATTATGAGATCTCTCGTCTTTTGGCTGCATTAGTCCTGAAAAATTAGCACTTTGTTCCTCTTGTAGTGCAATTCTCAGCATTTCCTGTGCTCTTGTAATATTATAGTTTTATGTGCCAAATTAACTGCTCGGGCAAACACAGTCCTTAGTCCTCTCTATCAGCAGCCTCTCTATGCAATTTGCTTGGCTCGGCTCACGTGGAAGCCATGTTTTGGTTTACCTTATTCTCCAGAGCTTCTATTGAAGCTGTATGTGATTTAATTTCTTGTTTTTATCCTCTGGATCCAACATACATGGCTCTGCCATGTCCATTTCTTTACTAATTTTAACCGGGTTGTCAATCGTCTTATAAAATGTAGCACTTATTGTTTCAAATGTTGTTTTTAAAACGTCTGCCACTGCTTCAGAGATGTATTCTATGATAACCACGTCATTTCCAAGAAGCAGGAAGGTCACAGTACCTTCATCCAGTATTTTCTGTTCCTTCAACAGTGTCTTTCTCATTCCTTATTGATTTTGTTGTCATATTTTCACCAGATATTTCACAGGAAAAGTAGATTACCTTGGTGTTATAGCACATATTTTAAGGCAAAATGTAGATGTAAATCTTGGAGAAGTACAAATGCTTATATTCAGTGGCTCACTACATCATGTGGCTCTTAAAATGAATACAGTATGTTTTAAAAGGATGTTGAAGCTGTCTGTGGGCCCATCTACCCTTCCCCTGACTCACTATTTTCCCTGCATTTTCTTTATAAGTTGCTTCTGAAGCAAAGATTTTAGGCTCTGCCTGATTCACTAATTAAGTGTAGTGATGTCTCTTTTCAATCTTATTCAATTAAAATGCCCCCTCTTCCTCAATTAATTCTTTCTGTAAATTACCTTATTCAATTCTTTCTTACCATGGAACCAGACTCAGGTTTAAATTGGGGAATGCATAACAGAGATCTAGACTAAGAAGATCATTTCTCAGATCCATAGAAAGAATAGCAACAAATTCTATAACTCAAGATCTCCTTGCAGCATACTGGATGATACTCAGTTAACTTGCTCTTCCTCAGTTTATTCTCATCAACCTTAAATCATCTTAACCATTACCTTGTTGTCTTAACCAAAAACATCTTATTTGTTTTCATTGTGTACCTTGTCAATATTGATTAGACTACAATTTTGAAAGAGTGATGCAGTTTTCAACTTGCTTGTATTGCTGTGGTGTCCATGTATGCATTTTACCTCATAAATTTTTATTTTTATCTGCAGTCTATGGTCTATGGGTAAATTTTTGAGGGCAATTAAAATGCATTTTTTAACATAGTAACATAGTAGATGACAGCAGATAAAGACCCGAATGGTCCATCCAGTCTGCCCACCCTGATTCAATTTAAATTTTTTAATTTTTTTTTCTTAGCTATTTCTGGGCAAGAATCCAAAGCTCTACCCGGTACTGTGCTTGGGTTCCAACTGCCAAAATCTCCGTTAAAACCTACTCCAGCCCATCTACACCCTCCCAGCCACTGAAGCCCTCCCCAGCCCAACCGCCGCCAAACGGCCATACATAGACATAGACCATGCAAGTCTGCCCAGTAGTGGCCTTTGTTCAATATTTAATATTATTTTATAGTAACATAGTAGATTGCCTACCACATATGTCTATATAGCAAACAGATATGAAAAGGTATTGTACACATTGAAGTAGCATTCCGGGTGTCAGAACTGGGTTGAACAGTACATTTGCACCCATAATTCTGGATATCCAAAAGTATGTATATAAGTTTTCACAGAAAATGTACACGTACAAATAGCATATACCTTTCCTAAGTCAATTGTCAAAGATAAGTTTTTCCCTTTAAAAGGGATATAAAACCAGTAGGTAAAAGATACCCAGAGAGTACACACACTCACTTTTCTTGAAATGTATCTTTTTTCTGACTAAAACAGCACAACACTTTTTTTTTTATTTTTTTTTTTTAATATACCACATGTGTTCTAGCAATCCCCACCTTAACTCTTCCCTCCCCCTCATTAACTTGAAAAACAAGAAGTGCTACGTGGTTAGGGAAGGCAGGATTTTGTGTAGGAAATCAGTTTTCCCCTGAGTGTAGACTGGTATTTGATCCACAGAAATGAACTGCGTGCCTCAAGTCTTTAGTGACAGCAAAAAAAAAGGCCCAGTTTTGGGACAAAGTTATATTTTATAAAATCGCCTACCTGCCTACTTTACTCTCCCCGCCCTTTACAAAGCCGCCCTAGCGGCTGCTGCGTGGCCAAAAACCCCAAAGCCCTTTAAACCTCTATGGCAGGACTGCCCAAGTCCGGTCCTCGAGATCTACTGGCAGGCCAGGTTTTCAGGATATCCACAATGAATAGGCATGAGAGAGATTTGCCTGCACTGCCTTCTTGGTATGCAAATCTCTCTCATGCATGTTCATTGTGGATATCCTGAAAACCTGGCCTGCCAGTAGATCTCGAGGACCGAACTTGGGCAGCCCTGCTCTATGGGCTTCGGAGCAGTTACCACAGCGGCAGTCACTTGCGTGGCTCTGTAAAAGGGGAGGGGGATGTTGAGTCTTACTGGAGGGAAGCGGTATGAGGGGAATTCTATAAAAGGCACCTAAAGATAGGTACCAAATACTGTAGGTGCCTAAAATAAATAGGTGCCTAAGCTAGACACCTAACTTAGGGATCCTTTTACTAAGGCGCGCTAGCCGTTTTAGTGGGCGCTAAACGCTAACACAGCCATTATATTCTATGGACGCATTAGCCTTTAGTGCATGCTAATATTTAGCGCGCGCTAAAACAGATAGCAAGCCTTAGTAAAAGGACCCCTTAATTAGTATATTGGCTTCAGTTATGTGCTTTAATAAGCTCTGAATTGAAAAAAAATAATAATAATTGGGTGATAGGCACCAGTCTTCTCAGGCACAATTCTACAAAAAATAGGGACTTATCTTATGGTGCCTAAGTCCAAAGTTAATGTGTTTAGGGGTGGAGAAAAACTTAGGTACCATGAGGTGCGATGCTACAAAGTACTTAAACCTAAAAGGTGCCTAACATTTAGTTAGGTATGATTTTGTAATGGGTGCCTAAGGGGTCCTTTTATCAAGCGTTAAACCGCCTGCCGCGCTAGTCGCTAACGCCTCCATTGACAAGGCGTTAGTCTTTTGGCTTGCCGCGGGGGGTTAGCGCGTGATGAAATGTCCGACGCGCTAACCCCCGCTAGCGCACCTTGATAAAAGGAGCCCTAAGTGTGGCGGTCATGGAATAGACGTCTTATTGTAGGTGCCTATCTTTTTAGGTACCCTGTTGCAGAATCTGTCCCTCTCTGAATTCTTGTAGAGGTAATAAACTGATAATAACTAAAGCAACATCTGTAAATGAGAGCAATGATAAAAGGGAGAGGTAAATGAAATAGAGTTACCTATAAAGCATGCCTGAATATTTTAGGACTAGGATAGACCTATGTGTAAGGAGTGTTTTCTAGCAATTTTTCACAATTTGAAATGGAAACCTGTTCTTTTTTTTTTTTGTGAGCATGCTAACTATTAAATTGCATGCTACAATTTGTGTAATATGATCAGCAGTTGACCATGGATTCCTAGTTGTGATTACATGATATGCAATACACTTTGAAAGCCAAATGCATGTCTTTAGGTCTGTTGCTTCAGATCATGGAGTTTTTGTTGAAATTCCAGCTGGAATGCATACATTTTTGTTTTATGTATGTAATGTACTGAAATGCAGTAAATGACAACTTATATCATTATCTACAGTAAAAGGTATTATTTAAAAAAAAAAATGAAAAGAAAGCATAGCCATATGTTGAAATGTGTATTCGGTGTACTTTTAACCCTCACGAGTTTTCAGTCCACAGGGCACTGAAAAAAATAAAATCACATCTACGTGACTTTGTAGTTTTAAGTCCACAGGTGACATGAAGAAGATGTGAGATTTTTAACTGGTATATAACAACTACAAACTTATTTTTCTATTTATTAAAAAAAATATTTTGGAAGGGGATTTAAATGTGTTCTTTATTACATGGTTTGATAATTTAGTGATGCTTTCCTCCCTCCCTTCCCTTCATTCATGACATATGAGCTGATTTAAACCTTTAGTCCAAAGGGCTTGTAGCCAGGGGATATTGTGAAGAGTGTGGGCTGAATATGGATTAGGTTTAAAAGTAATAAAAAGGGGGACCCATTGGTTTGGTGAAAACTTCACTATCGGATTCCTCCGCGCAGCTTTCTTTTCATGTGCAAGCTGCTTTAAATGAGGCATTTAATTCAACAAATCCAGAGTTCTGATCCACCAGAAATAGAGACTGGGTTAGTTCAATTTGTAACAAACGATCTCCATATGATCAAAGTCCTGAGAGTTGATTCCAACATGCTGCTTAAATTAGTTTAACACCAAAGTGTTTGGCTCTGAGACAATATTTGGAATGTCTTACCAGAAGAAAAATTCCTCTGCACACATGGTTCTAATATCTGGATATGCCAGCTTAGTTTTTAATGGGCTGACAGGGAGCCTCAGTGCTAACTTTCTGACTCCAAAAAGTTTTTGTGCTGTCACCCACAAACCAGTTTGGATAATTTTTCCTTGGCTTCTTTATTAAAGACTGAATGAAGGGATTGTGTGGCTTTCTTAATGCCACTCGGTCTTCTGGTCATAAATTTAGGCACTTATGATGAAAGTTCCACTTATATTTCTCTGGGAACTGGAATTAAGGAGAATGCACTCTGGTTCACAATAAATAAAACTTGAGCTATTAAGTGTATTTCATATACCAAACCCTTATTACATCAGCAGTTTAGATAATGGCTTAAAAGAGAAATATTTCTGTATAAAACCATATAAGAATGAATGAATATGAACTACTCAAATCAAAAGAGAAACAAAGAAATCACTTATTAAACCACATTTATAAAAATAATACAATTTTTACTTGCTACTGGGTTTATCTTTATTTTAACCAAAAGTATACAAATGATGTGTCACAAGCTTATACAAATAGGTACTTAATATTTTGAATCATTCTGAATTATTTTCTGTGTAAATTCAAATAAATAGAAATGAATGCACACTGTTTTCCTTTCATCATGTGTTTATGCTCATAAATACTAAATATCACGTCTATCTCTCTTCATGTACTCACATGGATAGTGTAAACATAATTTTTTTTATTATTTAGTGGCTTTATATGAGGGGCCACTGAAAAGTTCTCAGCCCAACCAACAAAGTTGGGGCAATCTCCATCAAGGGCTATACCTTACTCCAGCAATTTTCCACTTTTATCGTTTCATGAAAAAAATACAGAATGAAAAAATGTGGAAAATCGCTGAACTAAGGGCCAGATTCTCTAAAGCACGTCTAACTTTAGGTTTCCACAATGTGGACGTCCATCTGCATCCAAATAAAGTGGATAATAAGCCCAATTAACAACTTTAACAAGCAATAATTGGAAGTTAGATATTCAAAGGCTGGATGTGATTCACAAACTAGGCGTCCACAATTTCGTGACTGCCCATCGGAAAAAGATGTGCCTTCCTGGATAGGCATGGGCATGGCATGGGAGTGGCTTAAAAATAGACATGCATTTACAGAATTGCATGCCACTCATTGTGCTTATGCGTATACCTAATGCCTAAAATGTAGGCATTGCAAAAGCAGATCTACTTTTGAGCGTGAGTTGGTGGATGTGACTTAGGCGTCACTTAGGTGTGTCAGAGGCATCCATATATAGGTGAATGGGGCTTTATTTTGGGGTGTATAGAGGACTCCAGTTTAATGTTAAGGTCAAAAATGTTTAATAATGCATTACTCAAGCAAAGCACATGAAAAATATATAGCATACTAAACCTCATTCCCAAAAGACTAAGAAAATAAGAAGAGAATCCCTACTCACAACGACTGTGATTCAGAGCAAATGAACATGTCTGATGCATAATCCTGACATCATTGTGACATCATCAATATGCACCTAGATGGCAGACTGTCATTAAGAAATAATAGGAACCCCTGTCTAAATGAAAGCTCCTGTAGTTCAGTGGTTAAAGGTACTTCTTCCATCTTCCACAGGTCATGGGTTCAAATCTACATACACACCCCAGGATGCATAGGGAAACCTTTTTTTCCCCCTGAGATGGCTATGATCTCCTAAGATATCATCTCACAATGCAGAAACCCCTGCCTAAATTAAATCTCCTGTGGCTCAGTAGTTAAAGACACTTCTTCCATCTTTTCACGGTGGTGGGTTAAAATCCCTATTATGACCAGGAACCCCAGCACATATCCCAATTAGTTTTTAGTGACAGTCTACCATCTAGGTGCATATTGATGATGTCACAATGATGTCAAGATTGTGCATCAGACATGCCCACTTGCTCTGAACCACAGCCGTTGTGAGTAGGGATTCTCTTCTTATTTTCTCAGACTTTTGGGAATGAGGTTTAATATTCTATATATTTTTCATGTGCTTTGCATAAGTAATGCATTATTAAATATCTTTTGACCTTAATATCAAATTGGAGTCCTCTATACCCCCAAAATTAGAACTCCTATTCACCTATATGCCTCTAGCACGTTGTGACCCTGGGCAACTGGAGCAGAAGAGAAATGTTATAAAGGAGCCAAATTTAAATACCACATAGGATATAAGTGGCATATAAATAAATAAAATATAATAGTGGTGCCTGCATTTTACTACATACAATTTTAATATAAAAAAACAGCATAAAATTGATGTTCTAATGATGTCATAATGCTTAAACATTATAACATTATAGATGTTAGTAGGAAGTCTATACAACACCTAAAAGGCGATTCTGCAAGGACGTCAAGCAACATAGACGCGCTTAGATTCGCTCAGCACCACAATTCTCTATAGCAAGTCTATGCATTATAGAATCACGCGTAACATTCTGTTCCTGGATGTCCAAATGACACCTAACTTTTAGATGTCCTTTACAGAATCTGCCCCTTTGAGTACCTGTTTTGCAATAAATCCGTCACTTTCTGATATGATTGATCTGGTCCTTGTTATTGCCACTAAAAATGAAAACTCTCCACTTCCATAACTAAACACGAAGGTTTTAAATACTGATTGAATAAGTAAAAGGATAACATAGATCCTAATGGAGTGGAGGAGTGGCATAGTGGTTATAGCGGCTACCTCAGTATCCTGAGAAAGTATTTAGAGTATCTGATAACTAGTCAATATACTGTAAACTGTTTTGATATCTATGGAAGAAAGGCAGTCTATCAAATAAAAATAGCTATTACTCTGATTTCAGAATCAAGGATGAGATACTAAAATTACTTCCTTTTCAATAATTTCACCCAGAACAGAGGGCTAGAAACAGACCTATGACTCAACCTTATTTGAGTCCAAAGAAGCTTGCTTCAGAATTAGTATAATCTAGGACAGTGGTCATCATTGCAAAGCCCGCGAGCCGATGGTGGCCCACTGAACCTGTCCAAAATTTAATCAGCCCCCCCAGCAGGATCCAGCACCTTTTACCCTTTTTTTTTTTTCTAGTACTGCACTTTTGGGGCTGCAGTCAGCGTGGTTGAAGTAAATATGTTGTTTTCAGCAGCCCCAGAAGCTTTCCCTTTATTACAGCTTCCCATTCTCATAGCAGGAAGCTATAGCAAAGGGAAAGCTTCTGGGGCTGCCAAAAGCAGAGTGTTTTCTTCACTCACACCACTTGCAGCCTGAAGAGTGCAGCACTAGAAAAAAAGGGTTAAAACGTGCCAGATTCCTCCTGGGGGAGAGCGTACTACAGGAATGCTGGACTGGGGAGATGGGGAGGAAAGGGCTAGAAGATGCCTGACATTTGTGGGGAAAAAGAAGGGAAGGGGAGGACAGTGATGCCAGATAACAGGAAATGGAAGGGAAGGAAAGAGAGATTCAGAGCAAAGGATGGAAGGTAAGGAGAGAACAGAGATATCCTAGACTCCGAGGAGAGGAGAAAGAGAGCAGACCATGGGAAGGAGTGGGGGGAAGAAAGAAGGGGGATGGACCATGGGAAGGGGAAAGGGGAGGGAAGGAAGGAGAGAGAGAGAGAGATGCCAGGGAAGGAATGGAGGAGAGAGATATGCCAGACCACAGTAGGGGGAAGGAGTGATAGGAAGGAGGGGAGAGATGGCAGACTATGAGAAGTAGAGAGAGATACCATATTATAAGAAAAGGGGAATAGAAGGAGAGAGATGTCTGACCACAGTAGGAGGTAAGGCAAGAAGGGGAGAGAGATATGCCAGACTACAGGAAGGAGACGAGAATGATACCTCAGACCACAAGAAGGGGGAGGGGAGGAATAAGAAGATGCAAGAGAAGGGAAGGAGGAAAGAGAGATGCCAGACCACAATAGGGGGGAGGAAGGAAGGGAAGGATGGGATAAAGATGTTAGACTGTGAGGAGAGAGAAAAGATGCCAGACCATAGGATGAGGAAAGACAGAGATGTCAGAATATGGGAGGGGGGAGAGAGAGATGGAAGAAATGCTGTTTAGGCTGGAGTGAGCTTTGACAGCAATTCCAGTAGTCGGAATCTAAGAACAGTACCAGGTGGACTTCTATGATCTATGGCCCAAAAAGACAATTTAATTTAATTATGAATTTATAATACATGTAACTACAGGCAGACTGGATGGACCATTTAGGTCTTTATTTGCTGTCATTTAATGTTACAATGTAATTATGTTACTATGTGAGTTCTGGACAGACTATTGGCACCCACATAGCTGACATTTCTTCTACCCCCACATTTCTGATTCTATCTCTCACCCACTTTTTCCAACCCCTCCCCCATTTTCAATCCCTCTTTTACCTAATCTTTCTTTAATTTCTGATCCCCAAGCATTGATTTTTCTTTCAAACCCACCCCTATTTCTGATTCCCCTCCTGCCCAATCTTTCTTCTAATTCCCAATTCCCAGTCCACTTGTCCTCACTTCAACACTCTCTCACTCCCTGGGTCCTCTACTACTCCCAGAACTTACCTGGAGGTGATTTCTGTTGATCCTTTGGGATGGAACAAGAACAGTCCTCCTCCTCTTCTGGCCTGTTCAGCTCCAGGTTAAAAAATGGTGGCACTGATTCCTAGCAGTAAGTCACATCATTACTATTATGGGTCTTCCTTTCATAGACAGCAAAAGCAATTTATTTTTTACTTGCCTATGTTGAAAACAAAGGATCTCTAATTAGAAAATGAAGGGAGAAGTACTCGAGTACCTGGATGTCTTACTATAAAAGTTGTGATTAGGTTAGACCAATTGCATGCTTTGTTAAATAAAGTTAGACCCACAGATGAGTACTGTCCCCTTGGACATGCAATCCTACCTGGCATGTACTCCACTAGCAAATGATCAGGGATGAGATCTTGCTGCAAATATTGTACATACTGGAGAGATATTCCATTTCTGCAGTATATCCCTATCTATACATCCAATAGATAAAAGCAGACATGGATCTGTGTAGCATGTTCCATTCATCCAGACTCCAAACACTCAAACATGATCCAGAACTTGAGTCCTCACTGTGGAGTCCTACAGCATCAACTTCAAACAGCCACTTATGATAAGAAAGAAAATTGGCAATCTCATTGTCTGCCTCTGGAATGTGTTGTGTTGTAGAGCAGTGCTACTCATCTAGGTCCTGGAGTACCACCTTGCTAGTCAGGTTTCCAGGATATCCACAATGAAAATGCATGAAATAAATGGAGGCAGAGCATGCAAATCAAGATTATGCATATTCATTGTGGGTTTCCAGAAAACCTGACTAGCAAGGGTGTACTCCAGGACCGAGTAGAGAAGCACTGTTGTGGAGGCTTTAACATGAAGATACTCATAAATTCCAGCACAAACACAACTTCTGAAGAACAGTTATTGATGATTACAACCATTGCCAGTATGTCAAATCAGACTATCATCTTGTTCTTGGCCAAGCAATCACTCCATACATGTGAGACAAGCACCATTGGAGAATAAATTCCAAGAAGGCAGTATACCCCTTGAGATGTAGTTAACTGTCCTAGCTGATCACAAATCAGACAATTTTACATGATTTGTGTTAATCAATTTGAATATTGATAAGCTTATTACAATGTCTCTGCATGCAATGCAGTTAATTACTTTCTTACTTTAAATCAGCAATATTGTTAATGCATGTCAATGTGGATTTAATGCATGTTAAGTGCCAAATTCAGTGTTCAATGAATATTAACAGGTTCTATTCCTGCCCATTTTCTTTTCATTCTCCTGTAGTGGTTTTCTTTATGAACCACAGAACTCCATCAGAGTAGCTATGAGCCAAATATACTAAGTTTTGTCTCCCATAGACATAAACCCCTTTATCACATGCAGCCTCATGTAATCTTTCTGTTTTACTGCATGCAATGATTTAGCATTAATTTTCTTTGAGTTGGTATGCCGCTAAAGCACATGTATGTGCAATATTTGAAAAGTTTAGTCTATAGCTGTGGACAATATAGAGAAAGCATTGTGCAAGAGATCCTTTGTGAGGTGATTAAGTTTAAATTAATATTTCCCCCTTTTACAAAATCCTGATAGCGTTTTTGAGCACAGGCCGGCGCGCTGAATGCTCTGCACTGCTCCCGATGATCATAGGAACTCTTATGAATATCAGGAGCAGCGCAGAGCATTCAGCGTGTCAGCCTGTGCTAAAAAACGCTATCGTGATTTTGTTAAAAGGGGGGGGGGGGTAAGTGTTATTTCCAAAGAACCAGAATGAGAAAAAAAAACCCAATGAATATAGGTGGTAAAATTGCAATGCTAATGAATCATTAAAGACGCAAGTTTTCATGGAGTACTAAGAACTCTCATTGCTAAAAACTTGTGTTTTTAATTATCACCTTTACCTAAATACTTCATTGGTTTTGTTTTCAATAAATGAGCTAAACATGTCCTAATGCAGGACATTTCCACATGCTAATCCCATTTCTATCATGGCCCATAAAATAAGCATTTTTTTCATTTGTAGAATTTCTAGTTTTTCGCTAATGTTAGCGGTTATTTAAGAAAATTAATGTGAGAGTACTTGGGCCCTGATTCTATAAAAAGCATCTATGCTTAGGTACCTAGATTGGAACACTTAACCAATCTAGGCCCCTAACTTACCCCCTTTTTACAATGTCGCATGGCAATGGCCACCAAAGCCCTTTAAATCTCTATGGGCTTTGGGGCAATTACCACAGCAGCCCATTCTAAATGGCTTCGTAAAAGGGCCCCTAAATTGTTTAATTAGTTCAATTGGCACTGTTAATTGAACTCACCATTAAAAACCAATAAAAAATTAATAATTTTCTGGTAGGCACCTAACTCGGTAGGTACCATGTAGGAGTCTACTGTGCCTACCCGGAGGGTAATCATGGTAATGGGTAGAGTTTCAACATAAGAATATAAGAACATAAGATTTACCACTGCTGGGTCAGACCAGTGGTCCATCATGGCCACCAGTCCGCTCATACGGCGGCCCTTAGGTCAAAGACCAGTGCCCTATTTGAGTCTAGCCTTACTTGCATATGTTCTGTTCCAGTAGGAACTTATACAATCTTATCTTGAATCCCCAAAGGGTACTTACCCCTATAACAGCCTCCGGAAGAGCATTCCAGATTTCTACCACTCTCTGGGTGAAGAAGAACTTCCTTACATTTGTACAGAATCTTTCCCCTTCTAACTTTAGCGAGTGCCCTTTTGTTCTCTTCACCTTGGAGAGGGTGAACAGTCTCTCTTTCTCTATTAAATCAATTCCCTTCAATATCTTGAATGATTCGATCAAGTCCCCTCTCAGTCTTCTCTTCTTAAGGGAGAAGAGGCCCAGTTTCTCTAGCCTCTCGTTCTACAGCAACTCCCCCAGTCCCTTAACCATTTTTGTCGCTCTTTTCTGGACCCTTTCCAGTAGTACTATGTCCTTTTTTCATGTACGGTGACCAGTGTTGGACGCAGTATTCTATGTGGGGGTGTACCATGGCTCGGTATAAAGGCATGATAACCTTTTACGATCTGTTCGTGATCCCCTTCTTAATCATTCCTAGCATTCTTTTAGCCCTTTTCTCCACCGCTGCGCATTGAGCGGACGCTTTCATTGACTTGTCTCCAAGTACTCCCAAGTCTCTTTCCTGGGGGCTATCTCCGAGTATTGCTCCGGACATCTTGTATTCATGCATACAATTTTTGTTACCGACATGCATCACCTTGCACTTATCCACATTGAACCTCATTTGCCATTTCGCGACTCATCCCTCGAGCATATTTATGTCTCTTTGTAGGTCTTCGCAATCCTTGTGTCTTCACTATTCTGAATAACTTTGTATTGTCCGCAAATTTAATCACCTCACTCGTTGTGCCAAGTTCTAGGTCATTTATAAATATGTTGAAGAGCACTGAACCCTGCAGCACTCCACTCATGATGCTTTTCCAGTCCGAGTATTGTCCATTCACCCCCACTCTCTGCTTCCTATCCGGCAACCAGTTTTTAATCCACATGAGTATATCACCCTTGATTCCATGGTTCGCAATTTTCCGAAGTAGGCATACATACGGAACCTTGTTGAATGCCTTCTAAAAATCTAGATATACGATGTTGACCGGGTTACCTTTGCCCATTTACTCCTTCGAAGAAGTGCAGTATGTTTGTCAAGCAAGATCTTCCTTTGCTGAAGCCGTGCTGGCTCATCCTCATCAGTTTGTGTCATAAGAACATAAGAACTGCCGCTGCTGGGTCAGACCAGTGGTCCATCGTGCCCAGCAGTCAGCTCACGAAGCAGCCCTCTGTTCGACAAGCACCCTAACTGAGACTAGCGCTACCTGCGTACATTCTGGAATAGCAGGAACTTATCTAACTTTGTCTTGAATCCCCAGAGGGTGTTTTCTCCTATGACAGACTCCAGAAGAGCGTTCCAGTTTTCTAACACTCTCTGGGTGAAGAAGAACTTCCTTACGCTAGTATGGAATCTATCCGCTTTCAATTTTAGAGAGTGCCCTCTCGTTCTCCCTACCTTGGAGAGGGTGAACAACCTGTTCTAATCTACTAAGTCTATTCCTTCAGTACCTTGAATGTTTCGATCATGTCCCCTCTCAATCTCCTCTGTTTGAGGGAGAAAAGGCCCAGTTTCTCTAATCTTTTGCTGTACGGAAACTCCTCCAGCCCCTTAACTATCTTAGTCACTCTTCTCTGGACCCTTTTGAGTAGTACCGTGTCCTTCTTCATGTATGGCGACCAGTACTGGATGCAGTACTCCATGTGAGGGCGCACCATGGCCCAGTACAGCAGCATGATAACATTCTCCGATCTGTTTGTGATCCCCTTCTTTATCATTCCTAACGTTCTGTTCGCCCTTTTTGCTGCTGCCGCACATTGCGTGGACAGCTTCATCGACTTGTCGATTATAACTCCCAAGTCTCTTTCCTTGGAGGTCCGCCAAGGTGATCAATGATGCTGTCCTTTATCAGTGCCTCTACCATTTTTCCCGGTACCAAAGTCAGACTCACTGGTCAGTAGTTTCCCGGATATCCCCTTGAACCTTTCTTGAAGATCGGCGTAGCATTCATAACTTTCCAGTCTTCTGGAATCTTTCCTGATTTGATAGACATGCTAGCTGAATAACATTTCATGCCAATTCATCACCCCTTACATACCTCCATCTAAAAAGTACAAAAATAAATGCCACGTGCTTAGCTTGTGCAAATGGCAAAACTAATGCAGAATGCTTTAATATTATTATTTTGCAGTACTTACGTTCATGGTAATAACTTGTAAAGCTAAGTAAAGTTTAAATTTACAGTTTATATATCTTTTGTTTAGATTTTTTAAAAATTTAATATTATGTATTATTTGATACATAGGGACAGAGAGAGGGAATCAAAGCATTAAGTCCTCGCAGAATGAGATAGCAGAGTTCTTTGTATTAAATGACTCAACATGTGCCACGTTTCAGCAAACTTGCCTGCATCAGGGGTCTACTGTATTCAAATGACCAGTAGTTACACATCAAATAGGAAAACTCTAAAAAAAAAAGTCATTGTGTTTTCTATAAGAGGTAGTAAAAGTATCACTAAACTTGTGATGCCATTAGCCTCTAACGGCGTTCATATTTTGGCACAAATATGAACGCCATTGGAAACTAACAACATCACAAGTTTAATGGCCATTAATTTACACCTCTTTTATTAAGCTGTGCTGCCGAGCAGCATTTGAGCTAAATGCCGTGCAGCCCATAGGAATAGAATAGGCTTCTCAGCATTCAGCTTGTGCTGATGGGGGGGAGGGGAGGGGGGGGGTTGTGGCTTTTAAAATGTTTTCCTGTTCAAGAATTAAAAGGAATTGTTTTACTTATATTTTTTTTGTAGGATATAGTAGTAAAAGCAAATGTTACACGTGAAATTTGTTAGCGTTTCAGTCCCTAAGTAACAGTCCAGCTGTGAGATGTACATACAATTTGTGGAAGTACAGAATTAATTAAGAAATATGTCCAGCTCTTATAGAGGTGAAGAGGGCAGATAAATAAAAACTGCAATGAGCATAAATCTTTACCACCAACATCAAAGGAACAGGACACTGCTAAGTGTATTTGTATAATGCAGTAATTTATGCAAAAAGCAGCTTTTGTCAGCAATGCAACAAAGCAATTTGATAAATGTTCTGTAATTTATTATCATGTACCTGGAATCAAAGCACAGCATTTATAGTCTGTAGACTGAAGGAACCCAGACCTAGGATAAAGAGAGATTCTGGGAACTAAAGTGATTAAAAAGTAGCAAAGAATATATTTTAAGTGTTAACATATTTTATTTATAAGATAGGATCATAAATAATAAGTCTGTTTTTACGCATTTACAGGCCTATTCAAGAAAAAGATGTAATAATGCGGGCATTAAAGGACATCATTATTGCAGGATGGTAATGCAGATTAATGAAAATATGGACATCAGCTACAAATTGTTACTGATCAGGCATTTGGATAAGGTGAGCAACGTGAAAGCCTGTGGTATACCGTGTTAATACTGTCCTCTATGTATACAGAGTGCATGCTGATACTATGTAGTTGTCAGGTGGGACTTGACCTCTTGACTGCAGAGGTAGTTTGCTCAGTACTTGTTCTGAATTACATCTGCTCTGAATCCGAGTGCAAATGTTGCGGTTCTTAATTTCGTATTAGAATATAAGAAAGGAGCAACTGAATGTCACTACTGCATTTATCAGTTTGGAAGGCAAAGGTGAGGTTTGATAATTATTCTACACTAATGCTGCCCGATTCAGGAAAAAAAATTTAGATTCAATTTGATTCAATTCAGCCTATTGAATTGGTTTTTCGATTCGATTCGATTTTCCTGCCCAATTAGGTGTTTTTTTTCCAAACATCCTGGTGGGTTTATTTTATAGCCTCTTCACCCCCTTTACCTTTTCCTAACCACACTGGTGCTGTGGTGTAAACAAAATAAACAAACAAAAAATATTTTTCCTCTCTCTGTTAAATCCTAGCTCACATTTGCGGTCTAACACCAGCTCTGGCATGATACACATTTCAAATCTGACATATTGTAATCACAAAACAGAAAATAAAATTAGTTTTTCTATCTTTTGTTGTCTGGTTATTTTTCAAATCTTGTTGGTCCAAGGCTCTGGTTGTCTTCTGATAACTTGCTTGCCAGGGTCTCCTTCTTTCTCCGTGCTAACCATCCATCTGCCATCTCTGTCCTCCCCTTCCGTTTCCCTTCCCTCCCCAGGAGGTCTGGCATCTTTCCTTTTTTTCATGTCCCTCCACAGATCCACCTTTTCTTAACTACCCTTTTATCCAGCATCTCTCCCTCCTTTCCCACCACACCAGGGTCTACCATCTCTCCCTTTCTTTTTCCAACTACCCTCCTATCCAGTATCTCTATCCCCC
This sequence comes from Geotrypetes seraphini, assembly GCF_902459505.1. Lineage (NCBI taxonomy): Eukaryota > Metazoa > Chordata > Amphibia > Gymnophiona > Dermophiidae > Geotrypetes > Geotrypetes seraphini. Next base: position 60,684,238 of record NC_047087.1, read on the forward strand.
CCTCCACACCATCCCTTGTGTCCAACTTCTCTCCCTTTCTGATCCTTCCCTCCCTAAATCACATGGTCCATCATCTCTATCCCTCTCCTCTATTTTCAGACCCATTATTTTCCCCCCAAAGTCTGGCATATGTATATCTCTTTGAACCCCTCCTTCTCTCCATGTACTTCTACACCAGGGCCCTCCTCCCCTGAAGGCCTATCCCCCCCTTAAAGGTCTGCATCCCACCCCAGAAGGCCTTTCCCCCCTTGAAGGCCTGTTCCCCCCTGAAGGCCTGTCCCCCCCTTGAAGGCCTGTCCCCCCTTGAAGGCCTGTCCCCCCCTGAAGGCCTGTCTCCCCCACTGAAGACCTGTCCCCCCCTTGAACACTTGTCCCCCCCTTGAAGGCCTGCCTGCCTGTCCCCCTTGAAGGCATGTCCCCCCTGAAGGCTTGTCTCCCCCCTGAAGGCTTGTCCCCCCTTGAAGGCCTGCCCCCCTTTTGAAGGCCTGCATCTCCCCTGAAGGCCTGTCTTTCCCCTGAAGGCCTGCCTGCCTGTCCACCCTGAAGGCCCTTCTCGCACCCTCCCCGAAGGACTGCTCACCCCCCCTGGCCTCCCCGCACCATTTACCGTATAGAAGCAGCCTGCAGCATGATCGCGATCAGTGTTCCCTCTAAGCTGCGCTGGCGTGCGCAGGCGCACAAAATATTGCATCGCAGCGCACAAGTTTACGTCACAGCGCACGGCGTACGGAGATGGCAGGGCGGCGAGACTGGAGAATCGGGCGAGTTGGCGCTGGCGCCTGATATTTGTAGCGCACAGCGAAAAAAAATTGCCCACAACACTCGCCCGCTTAGAGGGAGCACTGATCGCGATGCCAGCAATCTTTGTGCTGCTTCGGTGCTGTTTCCTCTGCTGTGGTCCCGCCCCTCCTCTGACGTCAGAGGAGGGGTGGGACCGCGACGGAGGAAACAGCACCGAAGCAGCGCAAAGATCGCTGGCATTGCGATCTTGCTGAAGGCTGCTTCTATACGGTAAAGGTGCGGGGAGGCCAGAGGGGAAGCGAGATGCCGGGGGGGGGGGGAAGCTGGACGCCGGCGGGGGAAGAATCAGACACCAGGGAGGGAACTGGAAGCCAGGAAGGAGAACTGGACATCAGCACTAACTAAAGCAGGTACGGCAGCGGCCAGCCAGCAAGAGCAGCGCTGCCGCTGCTGCTTTAGGGGGCGAGGAGGAGGGTCAGCCGAATCGGGAAATCAAATTTTTTTTTGTTTTGAATCGATGAACCGATTTGAATCGTGAATCGGGCAGCACTATTCTACACATTTACAAATATTTCTTCTTGACATTCAGCTTTTGGCTCTGATTGAGTATTATCCATCCAGGTGGCTATTTCTCCTCCCATTGAGTTTTATTAGTTTATCAACTTTTTCTTCCATCTCAATATTAACTTTTAGAATTACAAGATCTCATTTCCAAGCAAATATTAGATACTTCCCATTTCAATTTATTAGGGGAATTTAATACTCATCATCTACTGACTAGGGATGTCTTAACATCTACCAGTGATGAAGGCCTCTTGCAAATGGTGACTAGTCAAGTGGAGTAGAGGAGTGGCCTAGTGGTTAGGGCTGCAGCCTTGGTGTCCTAAGGTTGCAGGTTCAAGCCCAGCACTGCTCATTGTGACACTCCCTTGCCCCATGTACTTTAGTCAGACTGTGAGCCCACCAGGACAGATAGGGAAAAATATTTAAGTACTTGAATGCAAACTGCTTGGGCTATAAGCAGTTTAAAAATACTATAATAAATAAATATTACACTTTTGATATATCACCCATCAAAGCTATCTGCATGGTGTACAATAACAATATGAGGAGAAGGGGAGGTGGGGGGAGAAAATAGAATGAGAGAGAAGAGTATCAGGTAAAAATATGGGGAAAGTGGGAGGAAATACAATTTTTTGATAGGAAATATCAGGAGAATAGGGTGGAAAAAAGGGTCTCATACACAGATTATCCATAAGGCACCATCCTAAAAGTCATGTTCTTGGGGGGATATGTCACGCTTTCTGGGTAAAAGATGAGCTTAGATTATAAGCATCTGTGTACAGTAAGGTCTTATCTGCCTTATCGTTCTCCCTGTAATTACCCCACCTGAGCACTGTGTATAGATTTACCTCCTTATCCAGTTTGTCTGTCTTTACTAGATGTAAGCTCTTTTTAACAGGGACTGTTCCTTCTGTTTTTTGATGTACAGTGCTGCATATGTCTAGTAGCACTAGAGAAATGATTCATAGAAGTAGCTATGATTTGAATTTTGTGACAATTGTGATATACTCAGTTGGCCATAAGAACATAAGAATAGCCTTACTGGGTCAGACCAATGGTCCAATCAGGTGATGGCAAGACCTCAATATGTCATTTTTCCCCATTTCTGGATAGTGGGATGGAGTTGGTGACCACTGGGGAAGTAAGGGGGGGGATCGTGCCTTAATCCCTCCAGTGATCATCTGGTCAGTTTGGGCAGCTATGGATCACTTAGAAGCAACTAAACCAGGTCTAACTGCTGGCGTCTTAAGTTCCCTCTAGAAAAGATCTGATTATTGCTGCAGTGCATCCAGGTTTAAGCCTGCCTGATTCCCACCCATATCATACCTCCCAATATACCCCTTTGAGCTCTGGATGCACAGCAGCTTAGAAGTGCTGTTCCACATCCAGAAAGTTGGTTTTAATTATCGGCACTTGGATGTCCCTGCTATTAGGACCTCCAAGTGCCAACTTAGGCTGGTTTTGGACTTTTCAAAGTTTTGATTATGAGCCTCATAATATACAGTTAATAGGTTACGATTTGTCATAGTTACAGTACAAGTTTTTTAAATACACATTGTTATCCTAATTTTGCACATACTAGGGACCTGATACTAAAAAATACAAAAAGGTTTCGACAAAATAGAGCAAGGAACTTCGTTATTCACATTGTCAAAAGAGATTCGAACAAGAGGTCATGGACTGAAACTGAGGGGCGGCAGACTCAGGACTAATGTCAGGAAGTTCTGCTTCACACAGCGAGTGGCGGACGCTTGGAATGCTCTCCCGGAGGAGGTTGTGGCAGAGACCACCATTCTGGGATTCAAGGGCAAGTTGGATGCACACCTTCTTGCAAATCACATTGAGGGATACGGGTGAACAAGGTGTCCATTAGGGATCACCTAGCTTGGCCTCCGCGTGTGCGGATCACCGGACAAGATGGACCTGGGGTCTGATCCGGTGAAGGCATTTCTTATGTTCTTATGATACCAAAATATATAATATACAGTTTGCAGGTACAATTTGCCATAGTTACAGTTCAAAGATTTTTTTAATACACGTTTTATCCTAACGAGGATCTAGTACCAATATACATTTCTTTTTACAATTCATTGGTTGGGGGGGGGAGTGAAGTGAAGAGATATGTTTTCATTGCTTTTTAAAAGCTGAGGAGTCCTTCAAAGGATTTGATCTGCGGGCAGTCGATTCCAGTGGCTCGGTATGAAGTGGGAGTAGGAACGTCGTTTGGCGATTTGCAGTTGAAGGGCATGACTAGGGGGTGTTTTGAGGTGTTTTTCATCCTGGGAGTGGAGGGACCTATTCGGCAGATACTGAGGAAGCTTGGCCATCACGTAACCTGGGATCATGTCATGCAAGGATTTGAATACTAGCATCAGGCCCTTGAAGACACAACGTTTGGCTGTGGACAGCCAGTGAACCGATGATATAGCCTAGGAGACAGGGTAGTGGGCATATTATGCCCCATTTCTTCTTGTAAAAATGCAACTGAATATGTGGATACAATTTCTAGATTGACTTGGCAGGTTAACTTTGAAAGCAGCACAGAGGTGGCATGGGATTTTCTTGGAGGCAGTGAGAATACCTACCGCTGTTGAATGATCCTTGCCAGGCAGAGGATAGCTGCTATACTTAAGTCTCAGAGGATATGCCAGCTGTGGTTAAAAAGAGGGGGGAAATGAAAGACTAAAAAAGTATGTTCTATTTAAAACTGGCAGTCTTTACTACTTCAGCATAGAATAAATAAAATGAGTTATTGCATTTGTTTTCCCAGAAAAATGATACAAATCATAATATTTTCGCTGCAGCATGTTAATATGAATACAGATTAGTTATAAGATGCTGTCAGTGTAAACAGAGCTGTCTGAGATTAAGCAAAATGGTAATTTAATAAAGTTTATAACTTAAGGGCCTGTTATTTTTCTCTAGTTGCATGAATTTAGATTCAAATTTTTATTGCCGCATATCTGATATGGAAGAATTTAAATCATTCTGTGTAAGCTTTTCCGATAATGAGCCTCATAGTTTACACCTAGATAATAACCATGCTTTAGCTGTTAACATGGTAGATTGTGTGGCATAACTAAAGCCCCCTGAATAGGTGTGATTAATGGCATCTTGGTCACTGAAGTACAATTAACATCTAAAAATGGCTTTGAAATTGCTGGGGAAATACCCCAACCATTAAAGAGGGAAATTATATAAATTGGGTACTAATCTTTTACTCATGCATCATGGCCTGGATTTTATATAGTGCACTGATAATTGACAAATGACACCTAATAATTCTATTCTATTCTATTATTATAGTGCTTCTGTTCCATAGGTTTTTCTTGGTTCAACGCAGATTAAGAGAACCTCTGAGAAGTTATTTGTAAAAACTTGATTAATAAGACACAAACAACTGATGCAATTAATGCTAATTGGTACTAATTAGAAGCTACACATACAACTTTCTAAGCACATTCTATAAAGTGGTGCATGTACGTTCTAGTGCTTGAATTTCAAAAGGGGTATAGTCAGGGGTGGGGCATTGGCCTATCGGCATGCCTAAAAACTAGGCATACCCATAATATGCCTGATCCAGGCAAAACTTAAGCGCAGGTATTTAGGCCTGGTTTTCGTTGACCTACACGGGTGCACTTAAATGTTAGCCATGCACACATACACTAAAGGCTCCTTTTACGAAGGCGAGTTAGGGCGGGGAATAGCGCTCGCTAAAATGACGTACACGCTAGCCGCTACCGCCTCTTCTTGAGCAGGTGGTAGTTTTTCGGCTAGCACGTGCTATAGCACGCATTAATCCGGTGCGTGCACTAAAAATGCTAGCGCACCTTTGTAAAAGGAGCCCTAAGCTTGATTCTATATACTTGTAGAATCACATTAAGCACCCTTCTGGTTGGTTTTAGATGCCATATATAGAATTTGGGATTCTGTGCATAAATGTTTAAAGTTCTAGATATATACATGTATGTGTGCACTCAAGTTTGTCTTTGTGCTATAGCCTAAGTGTTATGCTTCAAATACCTGTTTATCTTCCATAGTGCATCTTAGTAAAGAGGGTATACACAGGAGTGGAACATGGACAGGTCATGCACAGGAATCCCACTTACATGTGTAACTTATAGACTACTATAAGTTAGGGTGTTTCTGCCATATTTAGGTGCCCACATTTACAGAAGTAAGTGTGAGTAGCTAAAAATTAGGTTGAAGGTTCTAGGTGCCTAAGTTCCTTTATAAAATAGACATCTACCACACCCTTGAGGCATCTAAATGGAGGTGCTCACAGGGCAGGATTAAATTGTCGAAGGCCCCTAGGCACACAAGTACACTGGGCCCCCCTGCCCCGCCCCATCCCACCATGCGCCCAGGCGGAAACAGGAAACTGCGTCAGAGGGAAGCTTTGGGCAAGCAGCACCCGCATTGCTTGCTTGTCTTACTTTCCGTCGATTGTGGGGGAGGGGGGGGCGCGTTACCAATCGATGCAGGAGGGGCCCTCCTTCATCGGGCCCCTCTGACCATTTCGAGCCCTAGGCACGTGCCTACTTGGCCTATTGGTTAATTCTGCCCTGGGTGCTCAGTTGTAGAAATGCTTCCTCAATGTAAAGCTTTGGTAGTTGCCATTATCAAAAGCTTACCCACTTTAGTAACCAGAGCCCAAAATGAGTTTGAAGACTTACTGGGCAGATTATGATGTATATTTGTAAACACATTTTATCACAGAATATTCCTATCATTTATTTCTATGAAGTGACAAACCTGGGACAATGGAACTAATGACTATATTATTCCAAAACTATATAGTACATCTAATAAGGAAAACTCTGAAATGAGCCAAATTCTTTATGAACACAGCAGTGAAGCAATTAAAATAAATGTGATTTTCCAGATCGAGAAAACTTTTGACTGCTAATTGCTCGATGGCACCTTTCCTAGTCATATGAGTTTCCCTTGCAGCTGTTTTTGTTTCATGATGCGTTTTGCAATTCCCAGAGCACAGTCTTGGGATCTGACATAAAGACAGTTAGTCTGAAACCCAGGATAGTTATCAAGTGTTTATAATTTGTACAGTTGAATTCTCTAGGCAGCCTTTGAGAGAAATCCTTCTTTCTTGCCATTTGCGTTTTCTTTGCAATGTGTTTCCAATGAAGATAATTTATTGACACATACTTTTTTTTTTAATATATAGAAAAGTATGCAGATTTTTTTGCCATGTGTAGCAGAACTCAAAAGACTCAGTTTTGGGGACACAGTAGGGTTCAGTGTGCTGCCAGTAGTTATGTCTAGAAGCTATGATAATCTCAAAAATTCTGCCAGTTGATAAGGCATAATTTTGGAAATAATATATGCTGTAAAAAATTAATACAATTTATACACTGTTGGCCAAGTCAACTACTCGGTTTTCCCTTGTGAAAGAATAAATCAATGGAAAAATATTTTCATTTTTGCTTTTGCAAGATTGCCTCTTGACATTTTGTGTATATTATATTGCTTTCAAGCTATTCACATCATCATGTTAATTAAAAATTATATTACTTGGAGATGTGTATTTCGTCCATATATCATGTGACAGGTTAGAATAAAATATACAATTTTGAAAATATTTATTACTAATGATACAAGAAAAGCTCATTAAGTGTTGGCATGATATAAGTTGATTAGTATTACAGAGATAATAGTATATATTGAGGTAAATGAACCACCAACGTTCAGACTGAAGCTGACATTGGAAGAGATAAATTCTGGAGCAATATGATATTGATTGGAAAGTAAAAGTCAATATATTTTGCACATAGTTTTACTTAGTGTAGTGGTAGATGAAGAAGCACAACTTTTTAGTATAGAGAAGGCCATTAGCAAGAATGCTGTAGCAAACCTCAAGTGGCCCATGTGCAATTCTATTTAACAGCTATGGATTTCCTGCCTGGATTTTTTAAATGTATGTGATCTCTGGACTTGCGAAGAGTGTTAGACTAAAAAATCTTCCAGCATATTCTATGTAGTTAAAATAATTTTTAGATGTTTCAATTGGATCAGATTTTGATTTTAGATTAATTACTTTGCCTTTTCCAAATCCCAGCCCAAGTTGAGTTACATTCAGGTACACAAGTTATTTCATTGCCTAAGTCAGGGGTGTCCAATGTCGGTCCTCGAGGGCCGCAATCCAGTCGGGTTTTCAGGATTTCCCCAATGAATATGCATGAGATCTATTAGCATACAATGAAAGCAGTGCATGCAAATAGACCTCATGTATATTCATTGGGGAAATCCTGAAAATCCGACTGGACTGCGGCCCTTGAGGACCAACATTGGACACCCCTGGCCTAAGTGCTCTCACAGTCTTTAAGTCCTTCTGCTAAAATACATTAAGCAGTTAGTGACATGAATTACCATACGGAATTAGCGTATACCCATGGTAGCAATTACTGCACAGCTGTGACACTATGCAGTACAGCCCAGATTCTATAAATGGCACCTGAAGTTAGGTGCCTCGATCAGCATGCCTAGCCAATCTTGGTGCCTAACTTTGTTATTTAAAATGCTTAATCAATACCATTAATCAGCATTAATGAGCTCATAACTAGCAAAAATTAAAATGAATAGGGTGGTAAGTGCCTACCGATTTTGGGTAGGCGCCTACCATAAAGTGGGGGTGTTGTGGGTTGCATGTAGGCACTTAAATTGGACTTAGGTGCTTAGGTGCTAGTAGGCACCTAACTTAGATGGGGGTAGATTGTTTTGCATGTAGGCGCTTAAATTGGACTTAGGTGCTTAAGTGCTGGTAGGCCCCTAACTTAGATGGGGGTGGATTATTTTGCATGTAGGCGCTTAAATTGGACTTGGCTCCTGAATATTATCTTTCCTCTCAGTTTAAAGTATACAATTCTAACAGGAATACTCAAAATAACAACATGTTTATATATCCATCTTTAGAATCGGTTCGATATAAGAGATTTCATGAACGAACATTTGCTTTCCAGGCAGGGAAAATGAATGCTTGGTTGAGCTCTCTTATTCCTTCAGCCGAATGTTACTATTCCTTTAGGAAGGTATTAAAAACTAAATTATTCAAAAAATGTGAAATCTGATGACCTTTTTTTTAACTGTTTTGTATCCTTCATTGAATGTATAATAGAGAATGACATGGTTGTTGTTACCCGCGGCTAGCCGCGAGTAGCCGCGGGTAACCCGCCGAAATGGTTAGTGGTCTCTGCGGGGACGGGGACAAGGCAATCACGGATCACGCGGTCCATCAGCCCCACCCGCCCGATCGCAGCGTTCCGCCATTTCCCTCCCTCCACCTCACCTTATATGCAGTTTGCCGGCTTTCTTTTTCGCCCAGCCGCACGCTGGAGTTGATTTTTCTTCTCCTCTCCTGCAACTTCCTGTTTCCGGTTGCGTAAGAGGAGAAGATTGAACAACAGAGCAGCCGCGCATGTGTGGCTCTTTGAAAGCATGCGGTTGGGCGAAAAAGAAAGCCGGCAAACTCAGCATCTAAGGTGAGGTGGAGGGAGATGGCAGAACGCTGAATTCGGGCAGGAGGGGGCTGCTGGACCGCGCAATCGGCTCACATTAGGAAGGAGGGCGTGAAAGGTAAAGAGATTCTGGGTCAAGGGGATGAAGAGGGAGAAAGAAACCCACAGCAGGAAAGAAAGGGGAGGACAGGCAGGTGAGCCAGATGTTGGAAGCAGGAGGGGGGGGGGAAGAAAGAGGGAAAAATGCTAGATGGGGTTGAAGAGAAGAGACACATTGGTGTGGAAGAGGAAGAGAGGGGAAATCTGGACACAGGAAGGTAACAGAAACAGGGGAAATTATGTGCATGGGGGCATAGGGACAGAGACATAAAGGGGACATACATGCCATGGGGATGGTATATGGACATAAAGGGGGGGGGGGCAATGCCAGATACATAGGGGAGATATTAGAAATGGGAAAATTAGGAACACAGAAGTGAGATTGTTTGGGGACCGAGCTCGCAGGCTCCAGCGGCTTGCACAAATTACATTGTAACGTGCCACGAAAGTAAGAGGGAGGGAGGGAGGGAGGTAGATAGATAAGCTGCGCGAGAGGAGCTGAAGGGTGGTAGAAAGGAACAGATGGTGAAGAAGGGAGGGAAGTATGGTGGTAGAAAGGAGTAGAACAGACATTGAAGGAGGGTGCAGAGGAACAGACCCTGAAGGGAACTGTGGAAGACAGAGTGGAGAGAAGACGCTGGAAAGGAAGAAGACGGATGCCAGACTATGGGGGAGCGGAGGGAAGAAGATGGGTGCCAGACCAATTAGAGGGGGGGTGAAGGGAGAGGCACAGTAACCGAGCAAATGGAAGATGCAGAAAGAAGACACACAGTGGATGGAAGGAATTGAATGAGAAGATGAGGAAAGCAGAAACCAGACAACAAAGGTAGAAAAAAATGATATTTCTTATTTTTTATTTTTTTTTTTGCTTTAAGATAAAGTAGTATATTAGTTGTGTTTGTTAAAAATTTATAAACAAAGCCCTGCCAGCTGAACATCTCTTTCTCTAGTTCAGCAGCCAGAACTTTGATTTATAAGGAAGGCATAAGCTAAATATTGCAATACTGAGGCTTATATGGATGCTGCGGGGACGGTGACGGGGCGGTGAATGGGATGGCAGTGATAGTGACGAAGGTGATGGCAGTGATGGTGACGGGGTGGTGAAGAGAATGGCGGTGACAGTGACGCGACGGTGAAAGGTACGATGGGACGAGGACGGGGCAGTGACGGGGACAGATATTTTCCCCGTGTCATTCTCTAATGTATAATGTTCATTCTTATGTAAATTTGACGGGTTTTTTTAATTGTTTGTATGCATCAGTGTTCTTTTTATGTAAACCGCTCAGAACTTATGGCAGGGCGGTATATAAGAAAAAAGTTATTATTATTATTAGGTGCTAGTAGGCACCTAAATTAGATGTCGGCATTTAGGCCAAGTAAACCCTGGCATAAATAGGGGGTGCATAAGGTTTCTGATGCCTACCAGTGCCTAAGGGCACCGCTAGATGAGATTCTATAAATGGTACCTTACTTGTGATTTACATGCACTAGTTGCTGCGTTTCTTGGTGCTTATTGTTTAGGTGCTGTTTATAGAATCAGGCCCTATGTGTACATAACATACTAGATGCATAGGAGGGGATTCTATAAAGGATGTCCAGATTTGCACATCCAGATCTGTACACAGTCTTAAGATGTATGAGTATGTGCAACTAAATTGGGTAATGAACCAATTAACATCAATAATTGGGCACTAACAATTTATTGATGTTAATCTACGAAAAATAAGAAAATTCTTCATCAAGGATCAATACAAGATAGTAGTTCAATCCCTAGTACTAAGCATAGTAGATTACTGCAACAGCCTTTACCTATCATGCCCAAACTACATGATAAAACAATTACAGACAGTTCAGAACACAGCCCTCAGACTCATCTACTCCCTCAGCAAATTTGACCACATCACAAATGCTTACCTTGACTCACACTGGCTACCAATAAAAGCAAGATCCCAGTTCAAATTCTACTGTCTACTATACAAAGTAACACACGGAACGGCACCCAGCTACCTAAACAAAAGACTACACCGTAATCGCTCACACAGACTAAGGAGAACTCAAAACCTATTCACTTACCCTCCTCTCAAAGGTACACGACGTAAGAAACTATACAACAGCCTTTTAGCCACTCAGGCAGCAAGAATTGACACTACCATTTCCAATCTACTGATCAAATCAATAGACATAAAAGAATTCCGAAAAGAAATCAAAACTCATCTCTTCAAAAAACACTTTCCTTCATCTTAACCTCAACATAGCACTAGAAATTACACACACGAACACCCCTCCATAAATATACCTAAACATTGTACAACTCACTTCATCAACCTACGATTTATCTACTACGTGCTCCAAATTTCTCCTGGAAACTTCCAGACTAACAATTGTAACTTGATACATTCCTGATTCTATGTACTGTAATATTCCTGAATTTGTCCAGTCTCTTAAATTGTAATCCGCTTAGAACCGCAAGGCACAAGCGGAATAGAAATCTGTAATGTAATGTAATGTAATTGGCACCAATTTAAATTTGCCCATGCAACTTGCTATACAGTATGCTATCAACCTGCATGCCCAAATCCTATAGCAGGCAACCCAAGACAGGGCATGGTCATGAGAGGGTCTTGGCGGGTAAGCTGTATTGCAGAAATTTGCATGCAATGTTATAGAGTACTGCAGATGTGCACCCAAATAATTCCTGGTGCTGCACTGGAATCAGCACCCTGCACTATTCTATAAAGGGTGCTCAGCCCAGGGTGTCCTTTATAGAACAGTACTGGGCACCATTTTTTATTTTTATTTTTTTACTGCACCCAAATTTGCATACCATTTACTGAATCTGGTTCATAGTATAAAATGGGAAATGAGAAAGGTATATATAGGGCAGGGGAAGGCAATTCTGGTCCTTGAGAGCCACAGGCAGGTCAGGTTTTCAGGTTATCCACAATGAATATGTATGAGATGGATTTGTATGCACTGCCTCCTTGAGATGCAAATCTATCTCCTGCATATTTATTGTGGATATCCTGAAAACCTGACCTTCCTGTGGCTCTCGAGGATCAGAATTACCTACCCCTGGTAAAGAGAAAAAGCATGGACTGCATTTTTAGAAGCCTCTAACAGTATTTTCAGAGTTCATATTCAAAGAAACATCCAGTTAGCTGGTGCTGCTAATCATATTGGGGGGGGGGGGGAGAGTTATCAGCATGGGGTACTGTTTAGATGTGTTATGTTACTGTTAACACCTTTTATTACTGTGTTTCCCCCAAAAATAAGACAGTGTCATATTAATTTTGGATCTAAAAAAAAGCACTAAGGCTTATTTTCGGGGATGTCTTATTTTTTTCAGGTACAACGATCATCTCTCCCTTCCTCTCCTCCACCCCAATTCTTCCTCTTTCTTCCCCCCTCCCCCACCCAGTTAGTCATAAAATAATGTCTTAATTGTAGTCCACATTGCTAACTATGGGCTAGATTCACGAACTTGCCCAGTCACGAACTTGCCCGATTTGAGCAGGTCTGATGGATTCCTCAAAGCCTAATATGCAGATGGGGGCGATTGGAGGAACGCCCCCATCTGCCAGCACGGATTGCTGAGGTGCGATCCCGACACATGCGCAGACCATCTGTAGATGGTCTGTGCATGCGCCTAGACTCGTCCAAGCCATGACTTTTTAAAAAACTTTTTAGCCCAGTGAGCCCATGGTTTTAACCCGCTTAAACCCGCGGGTTAAAACCAGGGCTCGCAGTGCAGAAAAGGGCAGGCGTGATTCGGGGCGGCAGGCAGGAGAAAACTGGGGATGAGCAGGGCAGTGATTCGGGGCTAGCAGGCAGGAGAGATCAGGGCAGAGCAGGGTGGCGATTCGGGGCTAGCAGGCAGGAGAGATTGGAGCAGAACAGGGTGGCGATTCAGGGTGAGCAGGCAGGAGAGATTGGGGCGGAGCAGGATGGCGATTGGGGGCAGAACAGGCAGGAGAGATCGGGGCAGAGCAGGGCAGCAATACGGCAATTCAGGGCAGAGCAGGTGGGAGAGATCCGGGGAAGAGCATCGGAGCGGCAGGAAGCAGGGCGTGCAGAGAGCAGGACAGAGAGCAGGGCTTCTATGGAGCTGGAGAGTCAGAAAGACATTTTCGACTGGCCCACCAGCAGTTGCTTCTTGGGTTGATCTGCCAGCTCAGTCGATTTTAAAAATTTGGTTGGTGAATCGTGTCCCTGTCTACTTTGCATGCTTTTCTCCTCATTTGCAAGCACGGATTCGAAGCGGATCGCAGGAGAGGCTAGTGAATAGTGCAGGAGGGAAATTTGGTATGACTAAGTCTAAGCCGGCCCATGTCCCGCCCAACTCCCACCCTCGACACTCCTCTCGAAACGCCCCATTTAGTTTTGGTTGTTCAGCGGAACTATGAGGGCGTAGGTCGTTTAGAAATACATCCAAAACCCATTTCTATTATCGGCACTTGGACGTATTCGGGAAATGTTCATCCAAGTGCTGACTTAGGCTGGTTTTTGGACATTTTTCTCTTTCGATTATGAGCCCCTTAGGTCATAGTTACATAGTTCCAAGTACAAATAGGTCATCATTGGCTCTTCATTTTGTCCCAGGAGTTGCATTAAATAGTTTAGAAATGGGCTTTTACAATAACCATTTCAGTTACTTCAGGTTTGGCTTCCTGTCTTGATACAGAAATATTTTAAAAATTTTCTGAACCTGAGATAGTTGTCACAAGATCATAGTTTAAGTGGTAGTTTATTTATTTATTTTCTATCCCATCCTCCCCAGTTGGTTCTGGCATTCTGCTAATTGATATTGGATGGATAAGGTCATTTGACTGGTAGACTTTAAATTGTTGCATGCTGGGAATTATAAGTGGAAACGATTTCTGGTGGAATATCTGTTGGAGTCATCTTGGAGTAGGATGGCCAACTCTGCTAGGTAGTTGATGGCATTCACTTTCAGGATTTTAAAGGCAGCGATGCCTAATTTAGACTTGATCCTTGCAGTTATGGGCATCCAATGTAGTTTCATATAGTAGGGCTGTAGGTGTTCTGATTTCCATAGTCCACATATGAGACTTACTGCTGCATTTTGAACTAGTTGTAGGCATTATAACAATGTTTTAGAGCAAAGAACTAGTGTTACATTGCAGTAGTCTAATTGAGATAGGATTAGGGATTGCACTAAAATCTGGAAAGCCTCTGTTTCAAGCCTTTTTAATGATTCTGATAATTTAGTTGGCCAATATGAAGGTTACTGCAATAAAAGAGACTGACTCAAGTCAATTAAACCTCCAAAAAGAAGGACTCGCATATACTCAAACTTAGCTCAGAGGCATGTAACTCTGAAGGGAGGGAGGTAACCCTCTCTTGGAAAAAGAGTTGTATATCCAATCATAGCATAGTGGTTTGTAAAAACGAGTCCAACTAATGAGAGTGTGTATAAATTGTGAACTGTATTCAGCACTTAATAGGAATGACTCACAAAATTTTCAAACGTGCAATAGTAATGATTGCATTCAGGATATGCTAGAAAATTTTTACTTAGCTTGTATGCACAAAATACAACTTTCCAGGGTCCCTGCATACAAGCTAAGTAAAAATTTTCTAGCATATCCTGAATGCAATCATTACTATTGCACGTTTGAAAATTTTGTGAGTCATTCCTATTAAGTGCTGAATACAGTTCACAATTTATACACACTCTCATTAGTTGGACTCGTTTTTACAAACCACTATGCTATGATTGGATATACAACTCTTTTTCCAAGAGAGGGTTACCTCCCTCCCTTCAGAGTTACATGCCTCTGAGCTAAGTTTGAGTATATGCGAGTCCTTCTTTTTGGAGGTTTAATTGACTTGAGTCAGTCTCTTTTATTGCAGTCTAGCTATTTTTCTGACTCTCATTGTTACATTGTCCCTGGTTATTGGAAACAATATGAAGGTTAAGCACACTACCTTTTGCTTTTATTTTATCTTTATTAATTGGTGTTCCTAGGGTGTTTGCACTATGGCATCCACATTTTGTTTTTGATGCCATTAGATGACAACAATGTGAAATCTAAAGAAGGTGTTTCTTGCGTACAGATAAAATACGGTTTCCCTGAATCAGCACACTTCTTAGAATTTATCACATTATTGTAGAACTAGTAATCAAGTGTTGAGACATGAAGCAGTTTCTTTGGAATTCTCTTTTTCTCTCCTAATGGGTCTACTACTACTATTTATTTCTATAGTGCAAACAGATACATGCAGCACTGTACATTAAGCATGCAAAAGGCAGTCCCTTCTCGAAAGAGCTTACAATCTAAATATGACAGACACACAAGACAAAAATGGTGAATCTATACACACTACTGAGGTAGGGACTTACAAGAGAAATGATGAGGCAAATAGGGTAGTGGACTATAGGGTCTAGGACGATTCAGTGCAGACATTCAGTAAGGCCGTTTCAGCACAGCCAGTTTAGTGCATCCGGTTCAGCACGCCCCCCTCATCCACAAATGGTGCTTCTTTCCTTTCCCTTCAACCACCCACCCACCCATGGTGTTCTTCTGCCTCTGTGTTATCTGGAGACTTCAAGGTTTGAAGGGGGGTCCTTAACAAGTGATGTCAAACTTATTTAGAAGTATCTGCATAACAGAAGCACAAAACTTGAAACTCCCAATCTTTCATAATTTACGTAGGTTAAGTCATTGTCTTGTGGTCTGGGCATCTTGTTGAAAAGAAATATTAAAAAATGGGGAAATATGTCCTCATATTCAAAATCAATAGATCTGTTTACCAGTAAATTAGACAGTCAATATAATTTCATCAGTTTTTCAAATATAAAATGGAGGGAAAGACCTCAGAAACTGCTGAATCAGACCAACTACTGTCTGTTCTCTTTCGGCTCAACGTTTCAATCACTGGTCTAAAATTTCCCCCAAGTTTATTTTACTACATGAGTGCTTGTTCTTATTACTGAGGTGGCCCATGGTAATCACACCAAAGCCCATTGGGAATTAATAGGTTTCAGTGGTGTTGCTTTGTGGCAGCCGCCAGCACCGCTTTGTAAAAGGAGGAGATAATGCGCATGAGTTTTGAAAATCAGATGGTAGTGAAACAATTTACAGAACTTCAGCTAGCTCTTCACTGACTGCTCTTTCATGCCAACCATTCTGGTCCTTAAAGGTGAAGCCTCCCTTTTCAATTATTTCTTGTACATCCACAGTCTGTTTATTTCTCATTTATTTCTCACTCATGAGTGTCGAAGCAGCATCGGAGAATTTAGAACTCTGGGTCACAGTAGAAACCTAAACCGCGGCTTAGTAAAAAAAGGGCCTAAATTAAGAAAAACTGGAAGGTTCTGAGGATATATTATAACAAAAGCAAATTATGTTCAATAGAAACTTCAATAATACTTCTTATGATAAAAAGAGACTGCAGAATATGCAAGAAATATATTCATAAGCTAAAAGATATTTATTTATTGGGGTTTATTAACCACTTTTATGAAGAGAGTCACCCAAGGCAGTGTACAACAGGTACAATTTAACATAAAACTTACAATTTTGTGAACAGCATAACAATAGTAAAATAACTAAATATAAACAAACACAATAAGCCCCTCTTTTACCAAACCATAACACAGTTTTTGGCACTGGAGAAAAAGGTGTATCTATATATAGTGCTCAGGTGGGGTAATTGCAGAGAGAATGATAAGACAGCTATTGGTGCTTAGTAGGTGGGTTGGAGTTTGGAGTTGAAAGCAGTTTCCAAGAAGTGGGCATTGAGTCTGGATTTGAATACTGCCAGAGACAGAGCTTGATGTACCGAGTCAGGCAGTTTGTTTCAGGCATATGGTGCAGCAAAGTAGAAGGGATGGAGTCTAGGTTTGGCCATAGAGGAGATGGGCACAGATAAGAGATATCAGATGAATGGAGTGAGGGAGTAGAGAGAGAGATGATGGAGGATGAGGAGCTGCAGCGTGATCACACTTGTAGGTCAGTAAGAGGAGTTTGAACTGTATGCAGAAAAGGATAGGGAGTCAATGGAGTGACTTGAGGAGAGGGGTAGTGTAGGCACAGTGACATTGGCAGAATATGAGGTATATAGCAGAGTTCTGAACATCTTGAAGGGGAGAAAGATGGTTTAGCGGAAGGCCAGTAAGAAGCAGGTTGTAGTAGTCTAGGCGAGAGGTGATGAGGGTATGGATGAGGGTTTTAGCAGTGCTCTCAGAAAGGAAGGTTTGGATTTTATTTATTTATTTTTATTTTTTTAACTCTTTATTGGTTTTTAATCAAAAACAGCGTCATACAAATGAAAGAACAAAAGATATTCCACATATTCCACTATTATCTATAAAGGTAACATAAATATCATTCAATAATTTCATTTTCCTGCATATAATAATATCATAATATATCCTAATATACAATACAAATAAAGAATAAAGTTACCCAAATATCACTATCAATATTTATTCCCCTCCCTCCAACCTCTCACCACCCTGGATGTGTAAAGATAAATAAACCAAAGAAAAGAAGAGATATGATGAAAATACATTATGTTTTTACAAATTTAGTCATTGGGCTTCAAATTTTATTAAATACCTCACTAAAACCTCTACATTCTGCGTAAAGGTTTGGATTTTAGCAATGTTGTAAAGAAAGGTTTTGTTAGTCTGTTGGATATTGTGACCAGCCAGGTATTCTCCCTGCCCCGGTCCCAGTGAGGGAAAAAGAAAATGGAGCAGAAAAAAAGTCCCGGAGAGGAATTGGGAAGGGACAGGTAGTTTCTGAGCTAAATAATGACCTTGACCACCGGGGGAGCCCAAGAGGCCCTTGGAACACTGCCAGGGCTGACAAAGCAGGGTGTCGTCCTAAGGTATTTAAACCTGGCCCAGAGAACAGGCAAGGAAGCAAGCTAGGGAGGAGGTTTAATCCTTTTCTCCCTAGGGAGTCCTCTCAGCCAAGCAGGAGCAGCAAACCAGTTCCAATGGAGGTGTTGGAGGAGGGTCAAGCTGAAGAGCCCATGTTTCCAGGAGAACAGCCCATGGAATTTGAAGAAGGTTTGTCAGAATTTGTTCCTGAGGTTACTGAAGCCATGCAGGTGGACTTTGCTTCCACCCTCAAACAGTGAGTGAAGTTTGTGGGTGCTGGACTGTTTGTGGAACATTTTGTTTGCAAGCTAGGGAGTGATTTTTGGGGTGAGGTTTTGCTGATATCTTGGGAGGGAATTGTGAGAGTCAAATTAAGGACTTTTGTATGCAAAACCTATCACTTCCCTTTTTCCTGGCAGTGAGTGAAACTGGCCAGAGGCTTGGAGGAACTTTGAAACACTTGTGCTGTGAAGATAAGTGACTTGAACTGTTTGGTTTTTTTTTTCTGTGAAACTGCCTGCTGTGGAGCAGTCAGTGCTAGGCCTGAATTGGGCTGCTATCCTCAGACACAGCTGAGGTTACATCATTGTTGAATGCAAGGCAAGGACTTGATTGTATGCTGTTTTTGCTTGCTAAGTTTGCTATTTTTTTCGTTTCTTTATGCTGCTGTATAAAACATTCTGACCAGCTTAGCAGCTATCTTGAAAAGTCTACTTACCTGGATACAAAAAGGAATAAAAATAATATTATTTCTTTGAATGATAATGGTGATGATTTTGTTTTGTTTTTGATTCCAGTTTGGAATCCGGTCCTGCAGGGTGGTTCCATTTTGGGCCACACGTCAGAGTGCTATATTGGGGTTTCCACTGTAGGAATTATAAAGTACTGTTCTGCTCTACAGTGGGCCACAATATGTGAAGAGAAGGAGAGAGATGAGTCAAAGATTACCTCCAGGTTGCGAGCCGAAGATTTTCATCATATCCTCAACTATGATGAAACTACGATCAACTATGATCAACTTAGGCCTCCTTTTACGAAACTGTGACAGCAGTTTCTATTGCAGGATGGCCTGTACTGCTCCTGACGCACATTGAGTTCCTATGAGTGTCAGGAGCAGCTAGGGCCATTCAGTGCGACTCCCTGTGCTAGAAACTGCTATCGCAGTTTCGTAAAAGAGGGGGTTAGATCATGTAGCTAAATGCATTACTTTGCACTTGTTCACATTAAATGTCATCTGCCATCGTTACGTCCTATCTTCCAGTCTCTCAAGGTCCACTTACAATTTTTCACAGTCCTCTTGCGATTTAACAACTTTGAACAACTTTGTGTCTTCAGGAAATTTAATTATCTCATCCCATTCTGCTTATTCCAAGCAAAAGTTGTAGATTTCCTCGTACCCACCTTAATAATAGTTTATGGACTTTTTTTTCCCAGGAACTTGTCCAAACACATTTTAAAGGAATAATTGTGTGTACTGACTGGGCCTATTAATCTTCTTTTGTTACTGTCTACTATGAAAGCTATCATGCTACTTTTTTTTAAAGAGATTTGACATTGACTAAGGTAAAAGCATATGAATTCAGCAGATGATAGCTAATGTGCCAGTGTTGTTTTCATTGCTTACACAGAGTTAGCATCACATGTTGTTATTCAAACATTTCAAATGCTTATGTTTGAATGTGTACAAAAAAGAAACACAGATAGAGGAAACAGATACATATCTGCCATTAATAGGCTTTGTTTCCCAGTATGATGAATGGTTCCTGAGTAGCAATTAGCAAACAAATTACTGTCTCCCTACAATAGAAATAAAGTTGTAAACTCTTCAGATCAGAAGATGCAGTGATAGAGATCAAGAGTCAGCACACAATAGGGCTGTCCTGCAGGAAAAGCTGCCCTAAGTTTACCTATTGTTAAGTGTTATAATTTATTGTTTGTGAGGGCTAAGGAGCAATGGCCGTTCCTTTCCTATTTTTCTAAGAAAGATTTATAATATATAGAATTCCTAATTTAGTATTTAAATTGTGTTTGTAGAATTTTTCTTTTTCAAAGCACTGATAACCCCTTGAGGACAAGAAGTGAAGTTATATATTAATATGACACTTGTTACCATAAATCTGTTCTCTGAATACGCAGTATGTTTTTGGTAGTCTATGATCAGCTAATGACAGCTATGCAAATTTATAGATACCAGTAATTGAATATAGATAACCTTGATTGTTGACCTATGTGAATTCATTACAGCTTGCCTGATTCTCATTGCTTCTCTTTAACTAGTTGATACAAAACTGATGTGGAATGAATTTATATGTTATGCATTCATTATAATAGAAATTGCTTATCTTTATGGATGCAAGTTGCAAGAAATTTATATTTTGCTAAGGGGTCCTTTTACTAAAACACATTCAATTCTAGACTTAATATACACGGTCGAGTCACATTATTATGACCATCGCCTACCTCTGATGTCAGGGACACACAGCCAATGAACGAATGCACAGACTTCATGAGTATATAAGGTGGGATGTCACTAAGTTGCCAATATTCCAACCATGGAAAAAAGATCAGACTGACTATGATAGTAATAATAATGTATGTCAGTGAGAAGAGAGTAGAGCTACTGGTATTCAAAAAATGCTCAGAGAAGTGAAACCCTGAAGAGGGGTTGAAAACCACCTCTTGAGAGGAAGAGTTTACCATCCAATCATTGCATTCACATGTAGAAAATCACTCTCTGGTCACTGAAAAAATATAATTTTGTAACACTTATGTGGTATTATTCAAAAAGCTGTATCAGAGACTCTCTATATGGACAAAATATGATTGCACTTAGCTTGCAGAAAACTTAGAAAGGTTAGCAGTCTCAGGGGTCCCAACGTGGCCCCGTTTCGAGATCTTCTGCTTCAGGAGACCCAAACGTGTTTGTTTAAAGCCCTCTGTGCAGCCTTGATAGAAACAATTTTTTGCCAAGAGAAATCTGAAAAAAATGTATATACATTGTTACAAAGCTCCCTCATCGCAGCAGTATTCTCTAGCTTACTGCAAAGAGAGAAAAAACTTGACATCATTTATGGCAAAACAATGAGGAAAAGAAGAGCTCATGCACACATACCGGTCTTAAGATTCAAAGTGTCCAAACGACAAGGAGCACAAACCACCTCACCCGATTTATATCAAACAGGGGGGGAGGGGAAGGTGACCTCCGTTAAAACGTAATGACGTCAACAGAACGTCAAAACTATTTCTGCTGACGCAAGCCAGCTGATGATGCACATAAAGTATGTTGAAAAAAGAAAAAAGAAAAAACTGATGACAGGAAAAACTAATGACAGAAAAAAGATCACAAAAACGCAGCCCACTCTATTTCACTGTTGAGCCCGTGTGGGTGTAGAGTATTCAATGTGTAGATCCACTGCTGTTCTTTACGCCACAATGTCCTTTGTGCATCACCCCCCCGAGATAGAGTGACAATGTCCAGAATAGAGAATTTTAAATCTGCTATGCAGTGAGCATGATGAAGCCAATGTTGGACCAGCGGGGCTTCTTGTACACCTGATCTTATTCTACTGAGATGCTCTCCAATACGGGTCTTTATACTCCGAATGGTGTGGCCCACATATTTCATGCCACACGGACATTGAATAATGTATACCACTTCTTTGGTATTGCAATTAGAAGCCAAAGAGGTGGGTTTCTTCTTTACGGTTAAATTCATCTCCTGAATGGGGACACTGTGCGGACACACTTTGCAAGTGCCACACGGCGTGTGCCCACTCACATCCGGGGAGGCTACTGCAAGTGTGCTGGAAAATTGTGAATGCACCAGACGTTGTTTAAGATTCTGGTTCTTGGTGAAAGCAAAACGGGGCACAACCTGAAACTCAGGGTGATATTGCATGATGTGCCACTTCTGTTTGATGATACGTTTGATATGGAAAGCCAAATGTGAGTAAGGTAAAACACATACCAGAGGTTGTTCTACAGCTGTGGGTTGAGACTCCAACAACAGGGA
The DNA here is from genome assembly GCF_902459505.1 of Geotrypetes seraphini. Classification (NCBI taxonomy): domain Eukaryota; kingdom Metazoa; phylum Chordata; class Amphibia; order Gymnophiona; family Dermophiidae; genus Geotrypetes; species Geotrypetes seraphini. The sequence continues at coordinate 60,705,980 of NC_047087.1, forward strand.
ACGGTTAGCATACAGCCCCCTCTTGTATGCTTTTCGAATGACTCCAGCTGGATACCCTCGTTCTTCAAATCTTGATTTCATAACCTCCGATTGCTGAATGTAGTCTTGTGTGTTGGTGCAGAGTCTCCGGAGTCTTATGCCAGAGCAGAATTATGCCTTATGGATCTCTCAGACACCAGGATTAATTTTTTGACCACCTTGGCTGCCATTGCATTAGGCATGAACTATTTTCAGTTCGGTGATGCCTTTTACAAACAAGTAAAAGGCACAGCCATGGGAGCCAAAATGGCTCCGTCTATTGCCTGTTTGTATGTCTCTAAATTTGAGAACAGTTTTTTGTACCCTTCAACATATTGGCAATATATGTTGTTTTGGAAGAGATATATAGACGACATACTTGGAGTATGGTTGGGCACAGTTGATGAGTTGCACCAGTTTTTGGAATGGCTCAACAGTTGCGACGGCAATCTACAATTTACTATGACTACCAATTACCATCAAGTCCCTTTCTTAGACATTAATGTGTTACTGACTAATGGACATTTTCAAACAACCATATACCGCAAACCCACGGATCGTAACAATCTACTGGAATATGACAGCTTTCATCCCAGACATCTGAGGGACAATATTCCCGTGGGACAGTTTTTAAGACTCCGGAGACTCTGCACCAACACACAAGACTACATTCAGCAATCGGAGGTTATGAAATCAAGATTTGAAGAACGAGGGTATCCAGCTGGAGTCATTCGAAAAGCATACAAGAGGGGGCTGTATGCTAACCGTTCCCTGTTGTTGGAGTCTCAACCCACAGCTGTAGAACAACCTCTGGTATGTGTTTTACCTTACTCACATTTGGCTTTCCATATCAAACGTATCATCAAACAGAAGTGGCACATCATGCAATATCACCCTGAGTTTCAGGTTGTGCCCCGTTTTGCTTTCACCAAGAACCAGAATCTTAAACAACGTCTGGTGCATTCACAATTTTCCAGCACACTTGCAGTAGCCTCCCCGGATGTGAGTGGGCACACGCCGTGTGGCACTTGCAAAGTGTGTCCGCACAGTGTCCCCATTCAGGAGATGAATTTAACCGTAAAGAAGAAACCCACCTCTTTGGCTTCTAATTGCAATACCAAAGAAGTGGTATACATTATTCAATGTCCGTGTGGCATGAAATATGTGGGCCACACCATTCGGAGTATAAAGACCCGTATTGGAGAGCATCTCAGTAGAATAAGATCAGGTGTACAAGAAGCCCCGCTGGTCCAACATTGGCTTCATCATGCTCACTGCATAGCAGATTTAAAATTCTCTATTCTGGACATTGTCACTCTATCTCGGGGGGGTGATGCACAAAGGACATTGTGGCGTAAAGAACAGCAGTGGATCTACACATTGAATACTCTACACCCACACGGGCTCAACAGTGAAATAGAGTGGGCTGCGTTTTTGTGATCTTTTTTCTGTCATTAGTTTTTTCCTGTCATCAGTTTTTTCTTTTTTCTTTTTTCAACATACTTTATGTGCATCATCAGCTGGCTTGCGTCAGCAGAAATAGTTTTGACGTTCTGTTGACGTCATTACGTTTTAACGGAGGTCACCTTCCCCTCCCCCCCTGTTTGATATAAATCGGGTGAGGTGGTTTGTGCTCCTTGTCGTTTGGACACTTTGAATCTTAAGACCGGTATGTGTGCATGAGCTCTTCTTTTCCTCATTGTTTTGCCATAAATGATGTCAAGTTTTTTCTCTCTTTGCAGTAAGCTAGAGAATACTGCTGCGATGAGGGAGCTTTGTAACAATGTATATACATTTTTTTCAGATTTCTCTTGGCAAAAAATTGTTTCTATCAAGGCTGCACAGAGGGCTTTAAACAAACACGTTTGGGTCTCCTGAAGCAGAAGATCTCGAAACGGGGCCACGTTGGGACCCCTGAGACTGCTAACCTTTCTAAGTTTTCTGCAAGCTAAGTGCAATCATATTTTGTCCATATAGAGAGTCTCTGATACAGCTTTTTGAATAATACCACATAAGTGTTACAAAATTATATTTTTTCAGTGACCAGAGAGTGATTTTCTACATGTGAATGCAATGATTGGATGGTAAACTCTTCCTCTCAAGAGGTGGTTTTTAACCCCTCTTCAGGGTTTCACTTCTCTGAGCATTTTTTGAATACCAGTAGCTCTACTCTCTTCTCACTGACATACATTATTATTACTATCATAGTCAGTCTGATCTTTTTTCCATTCAGCGATTTTCTGACTACATTAATATATCTCCCTGTACCTTCCTAAAATATTCCAACCATGGCTGATATGGGGAAAAAGCATGATTTATCACAGAGTTTCTCAACTTCTTCAATCCAAGTACCCCCTAAGTCTAACAAATATCAACTGAGTACCCTGGCCCAAGCTCCGCCTCAGAACCGACTGCATTTAAGTCACTGGTTCAGTCGCTGGTATTGGGACATATAGACTATTGCAATATAATCTATCTAGCAGGGGTAAAGAAAAATATTTCCAGACTACGACTCATACAGAACACAGCAGTGAGACTAATTTACGGTTTGAAAAAATATGATCACGTATCTCCCTTTCATTGCAAATTGCATTAGCTGCCCATGGAGGCCCGTATCATTTTCAAGTTTGGTTGTATTTACTATAGAATCATAACAGGTCAGGCACCCTCTTATCTGTTAGATGTATTTATAGTCCCTAATCCAAAATATTCTTGCAAAGCTCATGCTTTTTTCATTTACCCATCAGTGAAGGGTTGCAAATTTAAAAGATATCATGAACATACACTGTCATATCAGGTTGCTCATTGGGATAAAGATTTTAGGCAACTATTCTTTGTATCTGTCATACATGGAATTTAGAAAGCATTGGAAGACATTCATTTTCTATATTTTTAGATAATTAATTTTCTTCATTGTTCTATTTGTGATACAAGTTAACCTTTTGTAAATCATATAGATCCTCCCGATTATGCGGTCTATAAGTCGATTTTATGTTATTTTATGTTACTAATTGTAATCCAATTTCTTCCATTTATCTTTCATATATACACAATATAATCTTATTAATACATAATGGTAACCACAAAATTTTTAAAAAAACAAACCACAAAGCACACTGTACACAGAGAAAATGTCAATTATCATTTATATTTGTTTGATTTCAAAGAGGTCAAGGCAGATGACTTTAAAATATGCAATGTCAGTAACAACTACAGAAAAATAGACAAGTGTGTGCAAAATATAAACAGCAGATATAAATTCTCAAAACTGACACATTTCAATCACTAAATTGAAAATAAAATCATTTTTCCTATCTTTGTTGTCTGATGATTTCATGAGTCTCTGGTTGAACTTCCTTCTGACAGCATCCAATATTTCTTTCTTACTGTCTCCTTCACGCTTCCTCTCCTCTAAACCTCATTACCTTCCCCAACCAACATCTCTGTCTGTCCCTCCAAGAGTCCAACTTTTCTTCCTCTCTCCTCCACCCCTATTGGCAACATCTCCTTCTCTCTCTCACTGTCCATCTGTCTTTCTCTCATTCCATTCCTTGCTGCAAAGGAAGTGGGGAAAGAAAGAGAGAGAGAGAGAGAGATCCAGGGTTTATCTATCCCACCCCCCTCTACTGCCACATCCAACATTTCTCCCTCTCTCATCTACTGGATCATGTGCAGCATTTTTCACCACTTTCCACCAGCCCCATGCCCATTTCTCCTTCTATCATTCCTCTCCAGCACCATGCTACATCTCTCCCTCCATCACTATGTCCAACATTATTCCCCTTGCATCCCATTCAATCTGTCCCTCTATTCCCTCTCCACCACCATATCCAACATTTATCCGTCTCATCCTTCTCTTTCCCATGCATCTCTTCCTCAATCCTCTCTCTCTCTCTCTATGCCCAACAATTTTCCTCTTTTTTTCTCTTCCCCATGTATACCATCTCTTTCCCTCTCACTCATATACTCATGCCCAGCTGTGATGTCGGAGAGAAGGCTTCCGGGTGCCACGTACCCCCAACAAGCGGCTTGCGTAACCTTAAGGGTACGCGTACCACTTGTTGAAAACTCTGATTTATCAGACATTGAAAAAGGCATTATAATTGGCTACTGGGCCAAGGTTGGCAGCATTTCAGAAAAGGCGGAGTTTGTGAACTGTTGCTGTGGTTAAAGTGTACTATGAGTGGTTAATGGAAACTTTTCAATGACATGACATAGTAACTGTTGGGCAGAATGAGCCATCGATGCAAGAGGTGAACATAGGCTGTGTAGGTTGGTATGGTCTGATCGGCACGCTACTGTGGAGCAACTTACCATCCAAACAAACCAGTGGGCTTCCAGATGTGTGTCAAAAATGACTGTGCAACGAACCCTGTTTGTCTCAGGCGCTGGTCTCTGTTTTCTTTTGTCTTAACTTAACTCACTTGCCAGGATCTCCTAACCATTTGACATTTCTTCTTTCTCCATGCTCACCATCCATCTTTTGTCTCTGTATATCTATTGTTCCCCATGATCAGCATCTCCTTTTGCTGTCTCTTATATGTCCCTTTCTAGTATTTCCCCTGTGCTCATCTCCCTGCCTTCATCATCTTACCATTCTATGATCCCTTCCTCCTGTATACAGTATCACTCCTCCATAACCCTATACCCCCCATCCAGCATCTTCCTTCTGCGTTCTTATTCTCCCCCATGTCTAGCCATCTTCTCTCTGTGTCCATATACCCTCCAATGACTAGCATTACTCTTCTGTGTCCATATACCATCCCCTTGCAGCATTCCCCTTTTTGTCCTTGCACCTATGATCCCATCCATGCCCACCATCTCCCCTCTTTTTGTATATCCCCTCTCTTACACCAATGTGTTTCTCACACTCTCTTTCCTCCCTCCACTATGTTCAATATTTCACTCACTCTTCCTTCATCTCCTTGGTTCAGATTTTCTCTTTCCCATTCCTTCTCTCTCTTTCTCCCTGCAGGTCCTGCACCTCTCTCCTTTCCCTCTAGTTCCTTTCCCATGGGTCCAACACCTCTATCTCCTCACTTCAGCACCCAGGAGTGGGTCTGACATCTCCCCCTTCCTTCCAGCTCCACTCCACCCAGCATATGTCTCCCTTCCCCCCAATCCCCAGACCAGATCCGGCAACTGACTCCCTTCCCTTCAGCTCCAGCTAATCCAGCAGCCCAAGCAATCCCCTCCCCCATTCACGGGTGCAGCAGCAGCTCCCTTCCAACCTATCACGGGTCCAACAGCCCCCTCACCCTCACTCCATTACTCCCTCTCTCCCGATTGCAGGCGAAAACTCCCCCCTCCAAAAAAAACAACAACAAACCTGTGACTCTCCTGGGTCGTCCCCTTCGTGCCTCCCAGGTCGGACCTACCAGCCTCTTAGAAGCTTCCTGCAGGCAACACTGCTTCAGAACCTTCTTGCTGCTGAGTCCCTCCTTCCGATTTGTTTTAAATTTACTACTTGGAAGCTTCACTGCATGCCCCCTAGTCTTTGTATTTTTGGCAGCAGAGCCCTAGTCTCTCTGGTCTTTCCTAGTTGTAGCCCTAGTCTCTTTGTTGTAGTCTCGTGAGACCACAGGAACTCACAGTACGGCTCTGCATGAGGCAGGAATTTAGGAAGATCGCTCCTGCCCTGCGTCACCGCTAGATCACCAGGTAAGGTCCGGGAGTGGGTCAGAGATGGCCAAAAAGTTATTTGCAAATTTTCCCTATTTGCAGGTGGCTCTGCCCCTAACCCCCACAAATAGGGAGAGAGAAGTGTACTTAAATCAACCCCTGTATTATGTTTTTTCCCGGATTTACCAGGAGATGTCTTCTTTTTAGATGGCATGTCTAGGTGTCCGTAAGGCTTTTCAAAACCCAGCACTTTGTACAGGTTTAAAAAGCAGATTGCGTCGGGAGGGGGCAACCGCGCATGCGCGGTTACAGTGTATGATGTAATCGCGTTGCATCTGTGCATGTGTGGATGCACTCCCGACCAACAAGAACAGGCTGAGGGGGCGTGGCTAGGGATGTGGCTGGGGCATGGTGTGGGTATAACAGGGGCAGGGATTGATGGAACTGGGTGGGCCTGGGGGGGTGTCTATGTGTCTGGATTTTATGTAAGTAAAATCTGGTAACACTACCTATGTATGAACAAACATATATTTTTTTTAATATATGCAAATGCATCCCAATATCACTCATGCTCTGCCCAGACCATTCCCCTGGAAGGCTTGGATTCCCTAAATGGCGCCAATATCGGTGGCCACCTAAAAAGTGGCCACTGATCACATGTCAATCACACGGTGGTACCGTTTAGAGATTCACACCTCTGGAAAAGATAGGTGCTGGAAATGTAGGCCAGGGTTTTCAAGGCCTACATTCCCGGTGCCTATTTTTGCCTTAAATCATGCCTATGTTGGCACTTTACAGTACTTAATGCCACTTCCAATGTTAATACAAGTCCACACTACCAGGCTCAAGTGTTTCAGACCTCCTTTAGAATAAAGCAATAGATAACTAACCAAAAGAAGTCTTTAGACTTAAGACATTTAATATTTGTTCAGGCTAACAGACCTCAGAAGTACCATACTGTATGTCTATAAGCTTTAAAGATCATACAGACTCAATTGGCACCCATGGTCGTCATAGGCCTCTATAATACTTTTTTTCTTTTTTTATATATAAAGATATAGATACTTTAAATATCAAAATATACTCATCTTCATCTACGCGGGTGGGGGTAGGCACTCCGACATAGACTATGTTTCGCCCCGAACAGGCTGTATCAAGGAAAATCCCCCTTACATCCAATTGCTCATGCTTCCCGCGTTAGACTTTTAATCCAGGAATTTAATCCTGGATTAAAAGTCTAACGGGGAAGCATGAGCCGTTGGATGTAAGGGGGATTTTCCTTGATACAGCCCGTTCGGGGCGAAACATAGTCTATGTCGGAGTGCCTACCCCCACCCGCGTAGATGAAGATGAGTATATTTTGATATTTAAAGTATCTATATCTTTATATATAAAAAAAGAAAAAAAGTATTATAGAGGCCTATGACGACCATGGGTGCCAATTGAGTCTGTATGATCTTTAAAGCTTATAGACATACAGTATGGTACTTCTGAGGTCTGTTAGCCTGAACAAATATTAAATGTCTTAAGTCTAAAGACTTCCAATGTTAGCCATGCCTATAGTGGCATTAGGTAACAGTAGGCGTCTCTAGTGATTCTGGCGCCTTTTGTTTAGGTGCCAGTAGGCACTTTAAATTTAATATTGCTTGCCGTTTCAAAAGACATTTCCAATTAACTTAGGCACCATTTATAGAATTTCCCTCAAAATACCTATACATTGAAAGTACCCATGATCTGAAGATATATATATTCTTTGCACATGTATACCTGCATGCAATTTTAAAAGATCCCTTTTCCTTATGTAAAACAGGCTTAACATGCAAAACATTTTTTTAAATTTTCCCCATATGAATTTGAATGTTTCTTGTACCAACAGAGGTACACAAATTAAATCTTCCAGAGCTGGTTCTTGTTTTCAGCATAGCCATAAAGAATGTTCATGAGACATATTTTTGTATATTCAGTTAACTTGCATGATTCCAGTTCCTTAACAAAGAGAACTAGTCCTCTAGATCTGCAATAGAAAATCAAAGAGTTCTACCCCATTTAAGTCTGAAAATGCACAAACCTTGATTAAGCTAAGAACATAAGAATATAAGAATTGCCGCTGCTGGGTCAGACCAGTGGTCCATCGTGCCCGGCAGTCCGCTCCCAGTTTAGAAACTCTTATGCCTAAGCTCTAAATTGATGCGAATGGCTGCCATTTTATGATAACATAGTAAATGATGGTAGATAAAGACCTGAACGGTCCATCTAGTCTACCCATTAGTTATTCTCATTAAAAATACATGATTCAATTACTTGTCTCTTCTTTGATATTTCTAGGCAATAAACTAAAGTCCACGTGGTATTGTCCTAGGTTCTAACTACTGAAGTTGTCAACTAAGCACACTCCAGCCTATCCAACCATCCACTTGTTTTCAGGATATCTACTGTAAAGTCTTGGCAGTAACATCCTCATGTTCCAAGTTAGTAGAGTTTCCATTGATGCCCTCCTCAGCCTATCCTACACCAAATCACCATATATGGGACACAAACCATACAAGTCTGTCCAATACCGGCCTTAGTTCTTTGATTTGTACCATTTGTTTTCTAATTAGAGATCCTCTCTGTTTATACCACACTTTTTTGAATTCCATCACCGTTTTCCTCTCCACCTCCCCCAGGAGGGCATTCCAGGCATCTGGCACCCTTTCTGTGAAAAATTATTTCTTAGCATTACTCCTAAGACTTCCTCCCTGCAACCTCAAGTTATGACCGTTAGTTTTACCATTTTCCCTTCACTGGAAAAGATTTGGTTCCATATTAGTACCTTTCAAGTATTTAAATGTCTGTAACATATCTCCCTTGCCCCTCCTGATCTCTAATGCAGGGGTAGGCAATTCCGGTCCCTGAGAGCCTCAGGCAGGTCATGTTTTTAGGATATAAATAAATATGCATGAGATAGATTTGCATCTCAAGGAGACAGCGCATGATCCATCTCATACATATTCATTGTGGATATCCTGAAAACCTGACTTGCCTGTTGCTTTCGAGGACCAGAATTGCCTATCCCTGCTCTAGAGGACCACCAGCCAGTTGGGTGTTTGGGATAGCCCTAATAAATATGCATGAGACAAATTTACATATAATGGAGGTGACAGGCATGCAAATCTGCCCCATGCATTAGGGCTATCTCGAAAACCTGACGAACTGGTGGTCCTCCAGGACAAGGTTGGGAACCATTGCTCTAGAGTATACATGCTTAGGTCTTTCAGTCTCTTCTCGTACTTCTTTTGATTCAAACACCTTACTATTTTCGTCACCTTCCTCTGGACCACTTCAAGTCTTTTTATATCCTTTCCAATATAACAACTGGGTGATAATTCAAACAATGTGTCCCAAAAAACGAATGAAACCAAACAAAAACAGAAAAAAGAGGACCCAAAAAAATTTATATTAAAATACCTTTAAACCAATATACCCTGCATGGATATTTCTTCTTTCTGGATCACCTTAAGTGAATTTTTGCACTTGATTTTTCATTTAGAAGAGAATATATTTATATTATTGGACATTTACACAATCAATGACCCAATTGACTATATTTCAATCACCTTTCTACCTCAGAGGATGGTGCAGTGATAGACTCTGTAAAAGTCCCTACAGGGGTTCGTCCCCAGTTTGGAGATTTTCTTTCCATTTACTGGATCTGAGCACCTTCTTGATTTAAAGGTATTTTAATATAAATTTTTTTGGGTTCCCTTTTTTCTGTTTTTGTTTTTATATCCTTTGCCATATACGGCCTCCAAAACTGAACACAATACTCCAAGTGTAGCCTCACCATTGACCTATATAGGGGCATCAATACCTCCCTTCTTCTGCTGGTTATTCCTCTTTCTATACAGCCTAGCATCCTTCCGGCTAAGGCCACTGCCTTATAACACTGTTTAGATGGTATCGGAAGACAGAAGTCGGTGCCATTGCATAAGGTTTCAGCAACAAATTAAAGATGCTTTATTGAATAACCTATCTCTGAGCCTTTGATTTGAACTTAAAGAGAGGATGGCACAGAAAGGAAAAAAAAACAGAGAAAGCAATGGCAGATAAAAACCGTACGGCCTATCCAGTCTTCCCAAATTTGCAAAGGACAAACCACATCTTGAGGTAAGTCTGATTCTTTAGATTAAGAATCCGTTGAGCTGCAGTGAATTTCCAGTGATTACAATAACTTAGAAAAAAAGGCATAATACCAAAGCAATTATAGTTGATTTCCCAGGACATTTCTGCCACTTGAAGGCTGCATTAAATGAATTGGAATCATGGTATTTTCCCATTGGCCAATTATTAACTATTGCATAGACTTGGCTCTTTATTTCTGCCCTATCTTCATTTTTTTTTGTACAGAAATGAACCATTACAAGGATCTGGTTTAAAGCTTCCTTTGGCTTGCTCACAATTACGGTGATGCGGAAAGCATGCACTTTTCAATTTTCCTATCAAGTCTATATTTTACTTCAAAAGGAGACTGTTTATGCCTGTAATCTGTCTATTAGAATGCAAGAATGCCTGTAACCCATATTCATAATCAATATGAAAACAGAGCCAGCAATACCTTTTCAACAAAAGAAAACATATGCCACATGTTGGTAAATGAGAGAGAGCCTGCGTACAGAAATCGTTTCTCAGCATTCGTCTGTTCTGCTTGGATGGGAGTTAGATAATACAGGTAGAGGTCAATTTTCAAAGGAATCTAGCCTGCTACGTAAGAACTTAGAGGACTAAATAAAAACCCTTGAAAATGTATGGGAAGGGGATGCTATAGTGATAAGTCAGGGAAATAAAACGACTAGCATTGGAAGCAAAATTCTGGTCAGCAGATCTTCTTTCACTCCTAAACATCTTTCAGTTTAGTCTTCCAAATGAAAAATATCACATCTGGTACCACATTCCTTTCTGTTTACCTCCCTCCTGGTTTATCATCGAAAACATTTTACCTGCTCCTGTCTCCAAAACAGTGTTTGCCCAGGTAGAAATAACCTCCAGCCTCCATTCATGTCATTTAAAAAAAAAAAAAAATTCTGTCCAGGGATCCCTCCTATGCTACAAAAAAAAAGGGGAAAGGATCAGACAGGGATTGCTGAAAGGTGAAATCTCTGGCTAGACCTATTTTGTGATGGGAAAGTGGGGGAGGGGGAATCCCTGCCTTGCTTTTCTTTTCTGACAGCAGGAATGAGACGAGAAAGTTATCTCTTGGTGGGTAAACATTTATTTTCTGCATGACAGGAGGGAAGGAAGACAGATGGGGTAGCAGGTATTTTGATTTTATGATAATGATAATCAGGAAGGGGGATGAAGTAGTGGGGTATGGCTTCTTTTATGATAGACCATCTGGAGGGTAGGACAGGGAAATTAGGTAATGGGCTTTTTTATATATTTAAACTGGAAAGTAAGTTTATAACAGGTGGCCTAGGGCTGGAGGTCAAGTAGTTGCCTATTTCTAGCTTATTTTATATAGAGGCATAAGTAGGTGGCTAAGGTGCTCCTTTCCGTAGCAGATGGACGCCTCAAAGTGCCTATAAAAGTCTATCCTCTAAAAATGTCCAAATCACAATTTTGGAAAGTCAAAATTCAGACATTTCATACTGAAGCTTGTCCAAATTATAAAGGGGGCATGTTGTCGTATTTTCGGCAAGACTAGGGAGGGCCCAAAAGTAGGACAACCAACAGCGATATCCACATGGGAAGAAATATCTATGTCTAAAAAGAAGGAAGTTTTGACCTAGACCTGTTTCAATCACATCCAAATTTGAAAAAGGTGCTCTGATTGAGCATATTATCACTGATTACCATCTTACCCCCCCCCATTGGTTTCTATCCCCTTCCTTCTCCCCTGAAAATTAAACCAGAAAGGAAAACCAGGGTCTGCGTCAGCTGCAGATATTATGATCATTCTGAGCAAAACAGCAAGCAGGTCAAAGCAGTTTCCTAGTGCTAAATTTAACGGACTGTAAACCAACCACCCCCCTTTTTACAAAACCGCAAAAGCGGCTTTTAGCGCCGGCCAGCACGCTGAATGCTCTGCACTGCTCCTGCTGCTCATAGATTTCTGTGAGTAGCGCAGAGCATTCAGCGTACCGGCCAGCGCTAAAAATCTCTTACACGGTTTTGTAAAAGGAGGAAGGCAAGAGATATGGGTTATTTTTTTTTTATGGGGCTCCCTCCAGGAACAGAAAAATACTTACCCCCTCTTCTACGAAACTGCACTAGCAGTTTCTAGTGCGGGGAGCCACGCTGAATGGCTCACGCTGCTCCTGACGCTCATAGGAACTCAATGAGCATCGAGAGCAGCCCTTCAGTGCGGCTCTATGCTCTCTCTGCACTAAAAACTGCTAGCGTGGTTTTGTAGAAGAGGGGGTAAGACAACTGCAAACCTGAAGGCTGTTGAAGCGGTATACCTTCAGGTACAGTAAGCATTTTTTTTGTTTCTGGAGGGATCACCAAAAAAAAAAAAAAAAGTGGGATTTAAACCTGTGTCCTTTGGTTTATAATCCATTGCACTAAGCACTGGGCTACTTCTCTGCTCTGCAATGATGTCTATGTGGCCATTTTCATTAACAGGCTGCCAGATATCCCTTGTCCTGTTTTCCCCCATTTGTAATTTAAACATTTCAGTTTCTAAAATGGTTGTTTAGGATGGATGTCTCCAGCATATGGATGTTTCATGTTTTTTTCATGTTTATTAAACTTTGATGCAAACGCTTATAATAATAATTTCAAAGTGAGTTACATATATATTAAAATCTGGGTTACAAAAAACACTTACCGTAATCATATGTACAGGACAAATTTATAGACAGACTTACCGAAAACAAGAGGAGAGAGGGTAGAACTACACAATTTTGGAGAAAACCAACATTGAAGGGTAGTATAATAGGATGGGAAGAGAGGAAAGAGCAGAATGCATAAATAAATAAGTAAAAAGGGCAGTCTGCAGTAATAATATTGATGAAAAAGAATTTAATTTTCAAAAGCATCGTTGTAAAGAAAAGTTTTCAGTGAACTTTAAACCTGTCTAGTACAGATTCTTCTCTAATATATCCAGGGAGTGAGTTCCATAACTGTGGTGCGACAACTGAAAAAATCTCTGTCCATCTCGTGCCGATAATTTTTAGGGAAGGTACAGAAAATAAATTTTGATCAGTCGACTGCAGGGATCTGGATGGAGTGTATGGAATCAATAGTCTATTTAGGAAGGTATGAAGATTAGCCTGGCAGATCTTGAATAATAATAATGCAATTTTGTACAAGAGACGATGAGGTATTGGCAGCCAGTGAACATTTTTTAGAAGGGGTGTTACATGGTCATACTTTTTGGAGTTTCTAATGATTTTAATTATGGTATTTTTGATTAGTTGTAGTTTCCTTATTTGTTTTTGAGTGATGCCCTTTAATAATGAATTACAGTAGTCGAGTTTTGAAATAACGAGGGAGTGAATAAGAATGTTAAGAGCCGGCGGATCCAATATCTTTGCTAATGACCTGATAGCCTGCTTGTGTATTTTCAAAAAAGAAATCTGGATGTTTTTCCGATTTGACAATCGCTGTGAGCTGAATGTGGGTTTTGTTTTTTTGGAGGGTTATAATGAGCAGGATGTCTGAAATTCTAAATTGGATGTTCTTTTGAAAATGCCTCTTGTCACATGTCTGTATAAAACTTCTCTAGTAAAGTTGCATAAATCACAGAAAAAAATGAAGCTGCAATTAGATGCCCACTCAGAAGCAGCTATAAATGTTCATGTGTAAGTATGCATGAACTTTCATATTTGATAAAATAACCATGCAAATTAGGAACCCACTTCTGCTCTGCTCCCAGTGGTGTAGTAGGCACCTGCCCACTTCTCACCTACCTCACTCCTGCCATGCACGCGCCCCTTCCCTTCCCTCATATCTCCCTACCCCCATACCCCATACCCCAGCATGAGCAGCATCTCAAAGTAGCTGCCTCTGCTGGCATCAGCGCTCCCTCTGAAGTCACGTCCTAGTCGCAGGACCCGGAAGGGATGTCGGAGGGAGCACCGATGCTGGCAGAGGCAGCAAGTTTGAGATGCTGCTCTTGCCCATGAAACGCTAGAGGTACGGTGAGGGGGGGGGGGTAGTGAAAGTGCCCACATGGTAGGAAAGGAGTGGGAAGGAGCAGGGGGTGGAGAGGAGAGGTGCCTGCACCCCCACCAAGATGGCACCTTGAATGGTCCACTCCCCTCCCCCACTTAATATGCCACTGTCTACCCCTACTCATGTCTATACTTATGTCACATAAAAGTAAGCTTGTTCTTGTCTTTCCATGTACTATTATGTGTGGAGTAGTTTTAGAAGACAAAAACAAACCAAACCCCCCCTCCAATTAACAAAACCCTACCAACTCTCCTCCCCCGATCTCTCCTTTCCTCCACCTCAATCCAATACTTCCACCCTTCTTTCTTCCCCTTCCCCTCTCAACACCCTCCTTAACTGATACTTGTCATTTACCACTCTTTATCCTCGCTATATAGGTAACTATCTTTGCATAGTAAACCACTACAACCGCATTATCCAATCTCTTACACTGTATCTTACTCTTTAAGTCTCTCGCACCGTATTTTCACTGTATAAATATCGCTACTGTAGATGTACAGACACCTGCACTGTAATTCTGCTTTGTTTTCTGCTGTATTAATACCTATGCTAAATATGTACAGTACCCTGCATTGTAAATTGCTCCCAACTGCATAGTACATTCCCTTACATTGTATCTTTGCTGTATATGTACAGTCTCTTACATTGTAAACCGCTCTGAACTGTTTGTGGTTTTGCGATATACAAAAATAAAGTTATTATTATTATTATTATTAAACTTGAAACTTGATAAAGATCTCAGTCAAAAATGCTCACAACTCTTATCTTTATGTTGGAACTTCTGTTAATCATTGGTCATAAACAAAAACTCCATTCCTGTAGTCTCTATGTTGAAAAGCTCAATAGTGACTGCCAAACTGTAACATGTATCCTCTTCAAATCCTCCAGATTTTATATCATTGAAATTTAAACACACAAGTGTAATAAGAAAGCCCGGCAACAATACTTAAACAAAGTACCACTTCACCAAATAAGACTTGCAAACAAAAATGTGGTAACAGCAATCATTTACAGCTGTGATAATGGCAATCCTCAACACTGATCTCTGAAGAGATCCCAAAGCCAATCTCTGCAGTCAAAATTCAATCATTCCCAGCAAGGGCTCCTCCTGTTTCTACAGAGTCGCTCCAGGAGAAATTGCTTGGAACCTAAACATTACTAGTTGAAGTTTTTCCCATGGATTTGTATGTGCCCGATCAAAATATATATTTTGTACAATTTTTTAGGCCCATGCTGGGGTTGCTCAAAGCCAATGAATATAAGCACCACCAAAATCCATTTTTTCCCTTAAAATTGGCTGATAATTTTGCACTAAACATCATTGCCCAAACATTTTCACTGGGGCAGGCCGGTTTGCAAGCAGGTAAACTGAAACACATCACTAGAAGACTAGGATGAACCTGAATTACATTTCTTGTTTCATGCTCTAGGTAATACCAATGAATGGTTGGCAAAGCCAGTGGACAGGTGGCTTGAAGATCCAAATTCCCATACTGAACAGTTTGTCAACACAGAAGATGAAGGTGGTTAACAACACTGCTGAGTGAGATATTAAACTGATAACTGACTTTGCCACTGGCATCACCACAGACCCAATGCAGCGTGAGGCCTTGTTACAAGGAGTTGAACAGTATCACAGACTTTATCTTGACTATCTCAAGAAGACAATGAAGATGCAACTTCTTGTTTCTGGTTGCGTCAGAGAACTTCCAGGAGCCACACGCGACTTCAAGGCTTTGGCTGCTTGTTGAGAAAAAAAATAAAAATTGCCATGAAGGTGAGGGGAAGGGAGGGAAGGAGATGCCCGGATGTCAGCGATCGTTGGACCATACGATCAGTGACCGCACGTGTTCCCTCCCTTAACTGTGGAGACAAGGCCATTCACCGCTCCATGAGGCAGTGAATGGCCTTGTCCCCGTATCCGCGGTAACCACTTTTTTCTCCCACCGTTTCTTCAAGGTTACCATGGCTAGCCATGAGTAACAACCACCTTGTCATTCTCTAGTTGCGAGTTCAATCCCAGCCTGCTCCTTGTGACTCTGGGCAAATCACTCAATCCCTCCATTACCCAAGGTACCATAGTTAGATTGCAAGCCTGCCAGGACAGATAGGGAAACTATTTAAAAGAGTACTTGCTTGCTATTCAATGTATTGTAAACCACTTTGGGTGAATCTCTTTATGAAAAGGCTGTTAATAAAATCCAAATAAATACATTTTCCCCAGCGCAAAGTTGTATTAAAAAAAAACATCATATTTCTTATTAAAAAAAACATTAGACAATGGTATTCCTTCATATAGGTTATTCATTCCTCAGAGAGAAAATATTATTTAGCAATGTATTAAGATATTTATTCAAAGAAAACTGGCTCTTTTCTAATTTTACTAATTGTACAGCTGTTAACAGGGCAATATTAATTAATGAAATATATTATGGTACCTTTGAGGTATCTACTATATTCCAGCCATGAGCTGAAAATGTCATTCATTATTTTCCCACAATGAGAAAAGTGTTTTCATTTCAGTCTCTGGTGTATTTCTTGGGTCAAACAGAAACATTACTGCTTCCATAAACCTTCCTTGAACTTCTATAATCAAACCTTGGTTGTTATTGCTGTGACCTGGCTACTGCCCCAGAAAGCACTGCCACTTATCCTGCAGAGTTTAGTTTAGTGTAGGATTTACCATATGTATGGGTACGAATATTCTAAAGCGGAGATTTCAATTGCAGGAAAAAGAGGTGTTCCTCTTTGTGTGTTTTGTTCATTATGGAGGAAAAGAGCGAACATACATTTGATTTTGAAATATACATGTCCTTCCCCTCACCCATGCCGCCTGCTGATTTTCAAGGAGAAACAGCATAGCGTATGTGTGAAAACATCCTGCTCCTGAAGCCAACGTGACAAAGTGTGCTAAAGCTTTTGCAAGTGATCTGGCTGCTATTTCATGAAGGCTTAAAGGGCTGTTAGCACGTACAATCTAGTTTATAAGCAAGGCAATTCTAGAAATGGTGCACAGCAGGTTTATTGTTTGTTGAAAGCTTCTATACTGCTGCTAATTACTAGGGGAATCAATTCAGAGCTGTTTAAATGAGCTTTGTAATGGTGTTACAATACATGAGCTTCTGTAATGGTGTTACAATACAGAGTTTACATTTCCTGGGATGGTTTCAATACAGACATTATTAAACCATAATCAATACTTGTGCTTTTGTAAAGGTGTTGCAATGTAGAGTTATAATTTTCTGTGTTGTTTCTCGATACAGCCCTCTTAAACCATAATGGCTATAGGATTGTAACAACCATTAGAACAGTTGTTTTGCCAAAGGATCTGGCTCTCTTAGAAATAGGACCTATGCAAATAGCTCACAACAGCTCTAAGGTTCATGAGAATATGGATTACCAAGCATAATCTGAAAGGAAAGTACCTGAAAAACTTAAGAATGATTGCAGAGCTCTGTGTCGGGGTTTACATGGTAAACTGGCTCAATATAAAAAGAAATAGCAATTGGACATAAGGTCCCATTCATCTCCTCTACCAGCTGCAATTGTTGAAAGAACAGTGTGAAGAGGTAAAGAAGAAAGTCATGCCTACAGTGAGAAGGTCAGCTTCATATAGTTATAGCAAATCTGTTCTGCAAGCTATGTTGTGCAGTGAAGAGGAACAGGAGAGAAAATTTGCAGTGGAGAAGATATTAAAGAACAGAGGTAAAATATGGATAAAGCAGGGTGAGACCCAGGAAAACACCATCCATCAACACTGAGGCAACTGCACTCACCTAATTACATGACTGGAGCTCTGGAGTACTTGTACCATGACATCAACAGAGATCAAGGTATTTCTGAGCAAGCCCATGGTGGTTCCAGACTGGCCATTACACATCCAGGTGTGTAAAAATGATAACTGAGGCTGATGGTCATGTGTACAAGCAGGAGAGGAGGGAACATTATTTTAGGGGGTTAGATGGCCAGCAGGGTGATCATAAGCTGAAAAAGAAGGAATTCTATGAGCATTGGAGCATTTACCTCACTGTACTGTGGTAGAAACCTCTACCGCAGCTTTATAAAACCAGCGTAAATTAGCTGCATAAATGACATTTTAAAGACAATTATGTGACTACAGAGGTAGTTCAGACTACTTGTATATATATTGCTCAATTTCTTCATATTTCAACTGTGATTTGCTGTAGGTAAGACACAAGCAGTTTCTAAAGATAAATTTAGATTCAGCCAGCAACACTGCACAATTTGGTCACTAGTATTTTATAAAGTTTGAAAGCGCAAGATGATGAGAGCATGGACAAGGGTTTTGGTAAATGTTCAGAAAGAAATGGACAGATTTTGGTAATATTATAGAGGAGGAAGCGACTGGATTTGGCGGTCTGTTGGATCTGAGCAGAGAAGGAGAGAGGAGGTTGCGAGCCGACGAGACAGGGAGGAGGATAGCGTTATCCACAGAAATAGAGAATGGTGAGAGGGGAGAGGTGGGTTTAGGTGGAAAGATAAGGAGTTCAGTTTTAGCCATATTCAGTTTGAGATTGTGGCGAGACATCCAAGCGGCAATGTCAAGACAGGTAGGCTGAAATTTGAACCTGAACTCCCGCAGAGATATCCAGCGTGGAGAGGTAGATCTGAGAGTCATCAGCATAGAGGTGATATTTGAAAACCATGAGAGGAGATCAGCGTACCTAGAGAGCGGGTATATAGGGAAAAGAAGAGAGGCTCAGCCTTGGGGTACGCCAATAGACAGCGGGATGGCGGCAGAGAAGGATCCACCGTAACATATGCTGAAGGTACGGCGAGAGAGATAGGAAGAAAACCAGGAGAAAGCAGAACCCTGGAATCCCAGCGAAGACAACGTGTCGAGAAGGAGGCGGTGATCAACAGTGTCTTTCTGTTCTATCTTTTATTAGTTATCTGTAAAACCACTGCGATGTCTGATGAATGGTGACCTAATGAGAACTGCAAGAAATGTAAATATAAGCATTGCTTGAACTGGTAGGCTAATAAAAAAATCCAAATGTAAGGGCCCCTTTTACAAAAACATGGTAGCGACGGTAGTTTGTAAAAGGGGCTCTAAATTACAAAGGGGTCCTTTTACTAAGGTGCGCTAAATGCTAAGGCACCCATTATATTCTATGGGTGCCTTAGCATTTAGCATGCACTAAATCAATTAACACACGCTAAATCGGTTAGCACGCCTTAGTAAAAGGACCCCAAAGTCTTTTAAATTAGCAAAGAATTTTATGAAACAGCAGATACTAATGAACATACTTAACTCAATATAGTCTTGCATGAGCCATGCCTATCATGTAATCTACAAACATTATAAATAGGGAGCCTGAGGCTCCTGACCGATTAAACCATATTGAGTGAGCTGGGAGGGCATATTCAGTGGCATACTGGGCAATGCCACTAATTATCTCCTCTGATTGCCATGGCGCTCTCCAGGCAGAAGTGGAAAGGTCCTACAAGTTATGTGGCACCAGCAATATTTAGTGCCTTTGCCCCCATAGCTAACTGGGCAAGAAATAATGCTTAAATAGCAGTTCTAACTTTGCCTATGTGGGTATGGTATTGTATATTAGCCATATCTACATAACGTATGGATCTTGCCTCTGACCTGGATATTAATGCCAGTGCCCAGACATGGCCTGGAATGAAATATCCAGGCCTATTTTAGCCAGGTCTAATTTAATTATAATAATAAAGTTATTTAGATACCACAATACCTCACAGTTCAGTGTGATTTACAATAAGAGGTAAGAACTGTAAAAACACAGCAAATTTACACCACAAAACACAATACATTATATATAAAATATAACATTAAGAAATTATTAACTTATCAAGATTATACATATTTATCAAACAGATAAGTTTTAAACAATTTTCTTTTTTTAAATTATTTATTTAATTATTTGCAAAATTCTAACAAGTAAAACAGCACTTGGTTAAGTGAAACAAAAGAAATATAGAAATTAAGTGAGAAAAAAGTTCAATAGGATAAATTTACAATCTCCTTAGACTCCAATTAAAGCCATTAAGGGGGGAGGGGGGAGCAGCCCAAATTTGGGACTTAACTTTATCTTATAGAATAAAACAATAAAACAATTCAAACAGGCATTAATGGGTATAAACTCCCTTTTATAATTCTTTACCCCTTAAACCCTGGAGATCTTCTTTAAGTCCAGAAAGTTCCTGAGATGGGTCTGGAATGAAGAAGGTATATTTTATTCCTAAATATTTAATGAGGCACTTGCATGTATATACTAGCTCAGGAGTAGGGAACTCCATTCCTCGAGAGCCGTAATCCAGTCGGGTTTTCAGGATTTCCCCAATGAATATGCATTGAAAGCAGTGCATGCAAATAGATCTCATGCATATTCATTGGGGAAATCCTGAAAACCCGACTGGAATACGGCTTTCGAGGACCGGAGTTCCCTACGCCTGTACTAGTTGAAAAGAGGCACCTAAATCTTTTGTTTCGTGTCTCATTACAAAAAAAAGTTTTCTCCTTTCTTGGGTCTCTTTATTTACGTCGGGAAATATCCATACACGTTGTTCCAAGAAAGGAGTCTGTGCGTTACGAAAAAAGAACTTAAAAACGGCAATATAGTCTTGTTGAAAAACAAATGAGATAAGCAGTGTGGCTCTCTCTTCAATTATTGAAGTGGATGTCTCTAGAATTTCTGATATATTTCCCAAATCCATTACTTGATTTT
Source organism: Geotrypetes seraphini (assembly GCF_902459505.1). Taxonomy (NCBI): domain Eukaryota; kingdom Metazoa; phylum Chordata; class Amphibia; order Gymnophiona; family Dermophiidae; genus Geotrypetes; species Geotrypetes seraphini. The sequence goes on from NC_047087.1 coordinate 60,726,496, forward strand.
GATTATGAAGATTTTGGATGGCTTGGGTTGCCACTGGAGTTTCATTCCCTTGTTTTTTAGGACCAGGTGGGTAATAAATTTTATTCAATGGAGGAATAGATTCAGGGGCAAAACCTAGTATTTCAACCAAACACTTTCTGAAAAGTTCTACTGAAGAAATATCTAATGCTCTTGGGAAATTCAATACCCTCAAATTTAATCTTCTGTTGTAATTCTCTAACTGTTCTATCTTTCTGTGAGTAATTAACTTGTCTTTAATCAAAGTCTCTGTAATGGTTTTTAGAACAGTTATGTCCTCATTAATCATTGTAAACTTTAAATTGTTCTCCGTTTTCATATTGGCAACAGTTTTAGTAAGAGAGTCTACTTTGCTTATCAAAGTTTTAGTTTCTTCTGCCATTTTTTGAATCGTTTCATCCATTTTCTGGATTACTTTCCAGACGTCTACAAGGGTCACCTCCGACCCCACAATGTAATTATCTTCCTGCGATGCCTTCACCGATCTTGCTTCCCTCTGCAGAAGGGTCTTCTGCTACCACTCCAGTGCCGGGTCTCTCCTATAGCAAGGACGATTCAACAGCGAGGAAAGGAGGCATAGCCAAGTCTGGAGGCGAAAGTGAAACTTCCGGCTCAGACATAAAAGCCACGTCCCAAGGCACCAAAGTCAGCGAGCCTCACTCTCCAGCAACTGAGGGAGTCCTAGGAGTAAAGTCAAGCAAAGCCTGGCGCAAAGGCATGGAAGAGTCTACCGACGAGGGTCCCAGGCGGACATTGCCTTTGCGCTTTGTATGATGCATTTTTTCATAGGTAACACTGCAAGCTGCTTAGCGCTACTCCGGTCCTGCAACCATAATAACATAATAGATGATGGCAGATAAAGACCCGAATGGTCCATCCAGTCTGCCCAACCTGATTCAATTTAAATTTTTTTTTTTTTTTTTTTCTTCTTAGCTATTTCTGGGCGAGAATCCAAAGCTTTACCCGGTACTGTGCTTGGGTTCCAACTGCCGAAATCTCTGTTAAGACTTACTCCAGCCCATCTACACCCTCCCAGCCATTGAAGCCCTCCCCTGCCCATCCTCCTCCAAACGGCCATGCACAGACACAGACCGTACAAGTCTGCCCAGTAACTGGCCTAGTTCAATCTTTAATATTATTTTCTGATTCTAAATCTTCTGTGTTCATCCCACGCTTCTTTGAACTCAGTCACAGTTTAACTCTCCACCACCTCTCTCGGGAGCGCATTCCAGGCATCCACCACCCTCTCCGTAAAGTAGAATTTCCTAACATTGCCCCTGAATCTACCATCTTGGCCACTCCTCTGACTCTGCCTTAAACAATTTTTTAAGTGCCTGGTAAGAAGAAGAATTTAAGATCAAACCACTAAAACATTTCTTCCAAAGTCCTGCCACTGGATGAATGTTGACCAAAGAGCTTTTATTTCTGGTGCTTATGTTTGGCTAAATACAGGATTATAGATGGGGCAATAACTGGTGCTTATCAGTGTTTTTACTATTTATTTTATTTAATTATTTGTAAAATTATATTTTGTTTAAACTATGCCAGCACTTTAGCTGAGTGCCTTTTCTGGTGGAATCAACTACATAGATTTTTGTAGCTAAGCTGTCCTCTGTGATGTGTGTTAAAAGATACAGAAACAGAGTGGAGGATCCAAGGGAGGCAATGGGATGAGTAAGAGAGTACTAGGGGAAGTGATTGGTTTTTTTTTCCAGTCTTTTCAATAAGTAATTTGTCTGTGAGTGTTTTTCTCTTTACTGGTTAAACCCCAAAGTCAGAAGCTCTAAACATAAAGTAAGAAGTGGATAATAATGAGATATCCATGTCCATATTACTTGGGTGAGTAATACTGCGTCCCTTTCAAAGCCATGAGGCAAAAAAAAGTTCATACCTTCATGACAACACTGTAAAATAGTGCTACATTAAAACTTTCCAGCCATAACTAAAAGGCCAATTTAGGCTTATTCCCATTAACAGCTTATGGCCATGGTTCAGCAGGTGTAAACTAGTAATAGTTCCAGTCCGGGCCTGGAAGTCTGCCAGTAACAGATGTGTTCAGTCAAATGACTAATTGAAAACCTTAAACAAAATCAGCAGCTTGGCTATTTTGCCTGCATAATAAAGCACTGCTGATAAAGGCAGTGGAAAAAAAAAACCACCCTTCTCATCATTAATGCTATTAACAATCATGAGTAAAGATGAAAACAACGCATGGTTTATTCTGCAAATGAAGGCATATAACTAGATGACGTCCCAGGAGTCCATTACCAATTTTAATAATACATCAAGGAGCCTGAGCAAACAGTTTGTATGTGAAAGCCAAATACAGCAAACTACTTACAGTTACCTCATAGAGAGACAACTCCCAGTGCTATGACTTTAACACATTTATAAAGGTACATAACATGATAGCTATTAGCTAAATTAAAAGAAAGCCATTAGGAATGGCAGACTTGCACCACTTGCCTTTTAAACACCACAAAAAGCAAACTTTTGACTTAAATGAATTTCCCTTACAGGAGAGCTGCTTGAGTCAAAGTCAAATTATGTGCATGAATAATAAAGTACCATCTAATTAAAAACTGTAGTTAAATATGCAAAAACTAATGATAATGAGATTGTGCAATACCTCAGAGTATGCCACTTTATAAATGACTCAGAAGTGTGAGCTGGCCTGACCTGAACAGAAGATGACAGAAGCTGCATCCAGCATTCTTAGTCACACTTTCAGGCATTGTCTTGGTTTTTATTCATCCATTTTAAAAATTTTTTTGGTGAAATTTTGCTGCTTCAGAAGAATAGTTAATCTAATCCACACTTCCGGAAGACAAATGAGCTCTAAGGGCCTCATTCTGGAAACAGCGCTTGCCACGGTAGGCGCCTGCAAAATGGGCTGAGGCCAGCAACGGTGCGGTGCAGCGCTTTTCTTGGAAGTTAAACACTGGGTGGGGTGGGTGGAACAGTTTTGAACTGGTTTTGCTCCTTCCTGATAAAAAGATTGGAGAAGGGGGCTGGGGGAGGGGGGTGTAAATATAGATTTGGAGCTGGGGCTGAAAATAGGGGACATGTGAGGGAAGGAGGCTTTACTAGCACCCGTTAATGTAATGGGCTTAAACACTAGTTACTAATAATAATCCAGGATAACAGTAAAATAACCCAACTTAACAACAGCCAACATTGATAAATTGTGTCTTAATGTGGATAATTCTTTATTGATTTCCTAATTACTGCTGTAATTGTCTATTGCTTATGTTTGTCTTAGGTTGCTGTACAACACCTAGAGTGAATTCCTTCAAAAAGTGGTTAGAGCTACAGCCTCGGCTCCCTGAGGTTGTGGGTTCGAATTCCGCACTGCTCCTTGTGACCCTGGGCAAGTCACTTAATCCCCATTGCCCCAGGTGCATTAGATAGAGTGGGAGCCCACCGGGACAGTTAGGGAAAAATGCTTGAGTACCTGAATAATTTGTAATCTGCATATAGAATTGTAGGATAAGCGGAATATAAATTATTAAAAGAAAAAAGTAAAATAAAAATAATAATCTGTTTTATTCAAGTCTTATTAGCCAGACTAAAGAAGTAGAAGTAACGGTCCCGCTAGGGACAAGCGATCACAACATGATCAACTTTAAACTTGACATCGGGAAGGGGAAATGTATCAAAACCTTAACCACGACCCTCAACTTTAAGAAAGGAAGATACGATAGCATGAGAGCCATGGTAAAAAAATGGCTCAAAAAAAGGATGAACGCAATTAAATCGGTGGATCAGACATGGTCCCTACTGAAAGACACCATCATGGAAGCACAAAATCTCTACATTCCACAGATATCCAAAGGATGGAAAAATAAAAGCAAAGGAGAACCAGCATGGCTTACTAAAGAGGTGAAGGATGCTGTAAGAGAAAAGAAGAACTCCTTTAAAAAATGGAAACGCGAAAGAACTTTAGAAGCCTGGAACAGCCACAAAAATGATCAGAAGAAATGTCACAAGGCGGTGAGGGATGCCAAAAAGGTCTATGAGGAGAAAATAGCACAAGAGGCCAAAAACATCAAGCCCTTTTTTAGATACGTAAAAGGGAAAAAACCTGCAAAAGAGGCAGTGGGTCCGCTGGACGACCAGGGAAGAAAAGGGTGCAGTAAAAGAAGACAAACAAATTGCTGACAGACTAAACTCCTTCTTTGCATCTGTCTTTATGATGGAGAACATTACATCAATACCTGAAACAGTGAAAGTGTTCAAGGGAGAAATAGAGGACAGCCTCACCACATTAGAAGTGGATTTGGACTTAGATATACTACCAGATCGACAAACTTAAAAGCAACAAATCCCCTGGACCGGATGGAATTCATCCGAGAGTATTAAAGGAGCTGAAGGTGGAAATTGGTGAACTACTGCAAAACTTTGCCAACCTGTCAATTAGAACAGATACCGAACGACTGGAGGATAGCAAACGTCACCCCAATTTTCAAAAATGATCAAGAGGAGAGCCAGGCAACTACAGACCGATGAGTCTTATGTCTGTCCCTTGAAAGATGGTTGAGGCACTGATTAAAGATAGCATAGTCCAGCACTTGGATACACACGACCTGATGAGAGCCAGTCAACATGGCTTCAGGAAAGGGAAATCATGCTTGACGAATTTACTACAATTATTTGAAACAGTAAACAAACAAATCGATAATGGGGAACCAGTGGACATAATATACCTGGACTTTCAGAAAGCGTTCAACAAAGTTCCACACGAAAGACTTCTCAGGAAATTTCAAAGCCACGGAATAGAGGGAGACATACTAAGGTGGGTAGGCAAATGGCTGGAAAACAGAATGCAGAGTGTAGGCATAAATGGGAAGTTCTCAGGCTGGGAGAAAGTGACTAGTGGTGTGCCCCAGGGCTCGGTTCTTGGGCCCATCTTATTTAATATTTTCATCAACGATCTAGAAGAAGGAGCGTCTAATGAAATCATCAAGTTTGCAGACGATACCAAGCTATGTCGGACAATCAGATCACAAAAAGACAGCAAGGAATTACAGAGAGACTTGAGCCAGTTAGAGAGATGGGCAGAGAAATTGCAGATGAAGTTTAATGTGGAAAAGTGCAAGGTAATGCATTTGGGCAGAAAGAATAAAGAGTATGGGTACCTGGGGGGTACTGATAGATAGGACCCTGAAGCCATCAGCACAATGTGCGGTGGCGGCAAAGAAAGCAAATAGAATGTTGGGCATGATAAAGAAGGGTGTCACGAGTAGATCGGAGAGGGTCATAATGCCGCTTTATAGAGCAATGGTCAGACCACACTTGGAATACTGTGTCCAACACTGGTCTCCCTATCTAAAGAAGGATATGAAACTGCTCGAGAAGGTGCAGAGGCGAGCAACGAAGCTGGAAAAAGGTATGGAGAACTTGAGCTACGAAGAACGACTTAGAAAACTGGGACTGTTCTCCCTCAAGAAGAGGAGACTGAGAGGGGATCTGATTGAGACTTTTAAAATAATAAAAAGAATCGACAAGATAGAGCAGGACAAAAAGTTATTTACGATGTCAAATGTGACTAGGACAAGAGGTCATGGACTGAAGCTGAGGGAGGACAAGCCCAGGAAAAAAGCCAGAAAGTTCTGCTTCACACAGCGAGTGGTGGACACCTGGAATGCTCTCCCAGTAGAGATTGCTGCGGAAACCACCGTTCTAGGATTTAAGGGCAAGTTAGATGCACATCTCCTCGAAAGGCGCATAGAGGGATACGGGTGACTTAAGTTTTCGCCAGGTTACACCTGGCTGGGCCTCCGCGTGAGTGGATCACCAGACTTGATGGACCCAGGGTCTGTTCCGGAGATGGCAGTTCTTATGTTCTTATATTCTTATGTGCTAGTTTTATTAACAGTTAGCAAAGTTTGGAGTAGTGGGTAGATAATGTTTTACTGATTATATGTGTGTGCATATGTTTACATTGTAAGCCGCTTAGGTCTTAAGCGGTGTAGACATTTTTAAAATAAATAAAGTTATGCTCCAGGATGATGCACACTGAGCATTAATTATATAATGGCTGTTGTGTATACAACTGCCATTACAGAATATCAACCTAAATCCACATTTATATACCTTACTTAGATGCAAGCACTTAAGCTATCTCCATGACAGGTATAAATAGGCAGTTAGGTGTGCAAATACAAGTATTTTCTAACCCACATTCGCCAACCCACCTATGCATCTCCGAAGTCCATGCCCCCTTGATGCTGGACACTGTAGATTTGAAGGTCGACCAAGGGCAACTATTCATGTAACTGCTAATTGGTAACAATTAGCACCAATTAGGCCAATTATAGTCTATTATAGTCAATTATAGGCTCATGCTGAAATTAAGCTACTCCTGCAACTTATCTAAGTTATAAATTTTGTATGCAAATTTTGGCACAGAACTTTCTATAATTAGAGGGAATGTGAACTTTATTTAGAGTTAATTAAGACTGTGGTATAAACCTCTTGGAAAGACGTGTGTCTATTGTGTATGCATCTTTCACCCCTGGATCTACAGAAAAAAAAAGTCAAAAGGAAACAGGAAACACTTTGCACAGCAATTGCAGTATTACAAAACTGTGGTATAAATAAGACTGCAAAGTCAACCATGATTGCTTATGTATGGTCTTAAAAAGCTTACAAAAAGCAGGAGTCTGTATAGCACTCTCTCTACAAACTATTGACTGCTGACAATGAAATCCATCACAGTCATTTAAAATGATAAAATGCTTCATACACACATATCTCCCAACATTTCCATTATTTGCTGAACTGTAACTATTTTTGACAGGTCTCAGCTTTTCTCTGCCCCTTGGAGTGCATAAACTATTTGAAAGTCTATTCAAAATCTGTTACTAAGCAATGAATCTAGAAGCAGAATGCAAATGTCCCACTCTCATATTTTCACCTCTACTGCATTCCCAGTCCTCAGACTCATATTATATTCTTCTGCCTTGTTAACTTATTTTTCGCATTGTTCAATGATTTTGTTTGCTTCTGCTCATAGGGAGATAGGAAAGCACAGATATATTTAAGAGCCTAATAGCACCTTTTTATTCCATTCTGTCAATTTATTCTACCATAATTTACATTTCTAGCTCTTATTTAATTGAATCATTTCAAATAGCTAAAAGGAAACACGTTTTTAGGAAGGGGTTTATTTTCTCTTAGAGTACATAAAAAAATGGACTGTTAGCAGATTTCTAAATATGATTGAAACAGGGTTGTGTTAACAATATATATTTCATTTCAAGTCAATAGACATTTGAGCTAGTTAATAAATTTTTAACAACGCTGTAGACTAGACAGGTTCATAATGTATTCCAAGGAACAACAATTCAGTTGTCTACTGTTAATTTCTTTCACTTCCAACGGACCTTAACTGGTTGTATATTTCATGGTACGTATTGTAATGTTTTGCTCATCTTGTATAAAAAAAAAAAAAAAGAAAGATAAACACAGGTTAGCCAATTGTTTTTTCTTTTCACATTTTTTTAGTGTCCATATTCCCCCAGCTCTGCTCTGCTCCACTAACAGAGATCTTTAGCAATACATTTCTGAAATTCTCTGATGTGCTAGAGGTAGAAGGTTAGGCAACTTGAGCCTAATTAAAGTGCTGGTATGCAAAACCAACACACATCAATATATAATAGGCATTATGATAAACAACTGAAAATACATTGTCAGCTCTCTCTGCTTGAAATATGTGCCAGTTTTTGTTAGTAATCATGCAGCTGACAAGTACAAGCATTAATGATAGTGCCAGCATGAAAGACTTAGTCACAACATTTTGTAAATTGGTGCCATAAACTTTGTAGTTGAAAAAATGTGCCATACGAGGGGCCACTGAAAAGTTCTCAGCCCAACTAACAAAGTTTGGACAGTCTCTATCGAGGGCTATACACTTAGTCCAGCAATTTTCCTTTTTTATTTTGGTTCGTATTTTTCTGATGGAACGAAAAAGTGGGATATCACTGGACTAATGGCCAGATTCTATAACCAAATTTACCAAGGCACTTCAATCTTCGTATGAGAGTTATATTGAGAAACTTGATGGATACTGTTTTGAAGCTGTGAGCAGTTTTCTAATGTTTGCGGATTCTATAACCGGCACTGATGTCAGTGGCCACTCTAAAAGTGGCCGCCGATTGCGTGTCAATCACACATTCAGAATCGTATCTTTGGGAAAGATAGGTGCCAGAAATGTAGGCCTATCTTTGCTTGAATCGTGCCTAAGTAAGCACTTTAGTTTGCCTAATGCCGCTTCTGGTGTTGGCCATGCCTACTTTGGCATGATTCCAGAGCCTTTTATTTAGGCACTGGGAGGCGCTTCAACCTCGCTGCTTTTTGCCATTTCTAATTTCTTCAATTAACAGGTACCGGTAAAGCACCTACTGTGCCTAGGTTTAGGCACCAGTTTTAGAATTTCCCCACTATGTGTATAGCCCTCGATGAAGACTGCTCCAACTTTGTTGGTTGAGCTGAGAACTTTTCGGCGGCCCCTCGTATTTTCAAGCACACCATAAGTTCTATGAAGTGAAGGACACGGCAATGACTATCCTAGAAGGCAGAAGTGATACAGTAGTCATTTAAATATACCAGATAATAAATTGTGCACAATTAATATTTTTCAGTGACCAGAACATTCTAGAATTAAGGGCTATGGTGTTAGATTGATGAGTTACTTGAAATTTTTGTTCACATGAAGAATGATGGATGCATGGGCCAGTCTCCCAGTGGAGGTGAAGAAAACAAGCAAACAAAAATAAACAGTATCAAAAGTTAAGAAAACATGAGATAAGCAGAAAGGATTCTTAATTGTGAGGAAGTAAATACAAAGCCAGGGAGGTATGATCCTTGGTATTGTAACTGTAAAGAAAAACAAGCAGACTGCCATAATGTTTAAGTTTCTATGTTAAGTAGTGGCAAATAGCTCTGTTTCATCACTGGAATTTGATATGATTTCATTTTTATATGAAAATATATAAAAATGAACTAAAAAAGAGAAAAATTTATCTTCAGGCAATTCAGAGCATATTTGCCTAGTTCATTCTATATAATAACTTTACACATGATAAAATTCCTCATTAAGACATTTCTAATGTTTGGACAGTGAGAGTTGAATTCTGGTAACTGAAACTTCAAAACAAGATTATGTTTATTAAAAAAAAAAATGTTTATGTTTATCTAAAATAACAGTATAATAATGGAAATGCAAAGAAACCTCTATGAATGTATATTCTACACTACAACCAGGTTTCTACACCACAACTTAAAAGTTGTGTATGTGTTAATAGGACGACCCGGAGGATGGTTCAAATCCTTGTGGATTTTAGGGAGAGTATACAATATAGCTGTCTTAGGGAATTGTTTATTAAAAAATCGGTGATCTTGAATGGTTAAAAAACCTTCCGTGAGACCTTGAGAATGGTTCTTTGAAGAAGAGGTGTAGGATCTAACCTCAATCTTTCATAAGTGTCTCCTCAGCTTAGCTGGTTGCAAATTTCTGGATGATAATCATTCTTATTTAAAACTACGACAGCTCCTCCTTTATCTGCCTTTTTGATGACAATTGACTTGTCTTCCTTGAGGGCGGTTAAGGATTTCCTCTCTTCAGCAGATAAATTACCTTGAATCTTGTATCTCGCTTTCTTCCACGCAATGACTTCTTTCAAAATACATTGTTTGAATGTATTAACCAATGGATCTATAGGTATTGGTGGATTCCATGTGGATTTAGGTTTCACAATAGTTCTAACAATGACCTCTTCCTGATCTGCAAAAATATTTTCAATTGTAATTTGTGCACAAACCTTTCCAGATCCACATTGAATTGTAAAAAAATCAAATCTGGTAGATGGTACAAAAGATAATCCATTTGTTAAGACCAAAATTTCATGTGTTGTTAAATGTCTGTTGGATAAATTAACTACCACTGGCCTTGTGTCTGAGACCTGGTGCGCGGTCTTGTCCGTTGACTGCCTGCTCGTCTTCTGACTCTGCCTCTTCGTGGAGTTAGGCCTCCCCTTAAAAAAGGCTGACTGCCCGCACTAGTTGCTGAAGATGAGGATGATACATCGGATGTACTCTGGTCAGTGTTTGTTGTCCTCAAGGAAGACAAGTCAATCGTCATCAAAAAGGCAGATAAAGGAGGAGCTGTCGTAGTTTTAAATAAGATCAATTATCATACAGAAATTTGTAACCAGCTAAGCTGTGGAGACACTTATGAAAGATTAAGGTTAGATCCTACACCTCATCTTTAAAGAACCATTCTTAAGGTTACTAATCAAGGTCTCACGGAAGACCTTGATTAGTAGACCAAGATCATCGATTTTTGAATAAACAATTCCCCAAGACAGCTATATTGTATACTCTCCCTAAAATCCACAAGGATTTGAACCATCCTCCGGGTCATCCTATTAACACACACACAACTTTTAAGTTGTGGTATAGAAACCTGGTTGTAGTGTAGAATATCTAAAATAACACACACACTGCTGAAAAGTTCTCAGCCCAACCAGAAAGAGAATGATGTAGATATGGTTCAATCAGTGATCATCCACACACATTGCAACAACTCGGCCTTTAGCCCTGTGGCAGCCATGAGGTCACATGGACATTCCATTGCAAAATTGCACCATCGAAGAACATGAAGAACAGCATGCAGGAGTGCACTTTCTTTGGGCAGGGTACCTGTGGAAATTCACCGTTAGATATTGACCCAATGTGGACATAGCACCATGAATCAGTGAAAGGTTTATGAGTTGGTAAAAAGTTTTAAAGCAGAAAGAACAGGTGCTACCAATGAAGGTCATTCTAGTCGCCCATCAACATCATACACACAGGATCACATTGATAGGGTGGCTGCTTTGATTAGAGAAGACCAACAGATAATGGCGTCTCAGTTGGCTAAAAATTTGGATATCAGCTATGGATCTACATTTGCCATAAAGCGTGATGACTTGGGATACAGGAAAGTCTGTGTACAATGGATTCCCAAACAGCTTATTGATCTGCACAAGCAACACAGTTCCTAAGATGGTATGAAGAAGATCCAAGTATTCTGGAGACAATTGTCACCGGTGACATGATATGGGTGCATCACTGCACCCTAGAAAGCAAAAGACAAAGCATTATGACGTAAAGGAAGCTGTGATCACCTGGCTTCAGGAGCAGCTGGAAAACTTCTTCTCTATAGGAATGCAGAAGCTGGTTGAATGATACATCAAATGTGTAGTCTTGCATGGGGACTAGGTGGAAAAGTGATATGTTCAGTTGCTCACAGTTACTTCTATTAAAACCATTAAATGTATTTTGTTTTTACTTTTTGATTTACCCTTAGATATATATATATATGATACATTTACCTTTACTATAAATTATAATGTAAGTTTTTATGTTGAAACTGGAGCAGGAGTCAGTCAAGGTCAGCACATTTCACTGACTCCGTCTCCACCCACAATTATTTCTGACTCTACTACACAACCCTGCTACAGAGGATGGGAATGGGGAGCTAAGGAAGTGGGTGAACGATGGTAAAGGTATAGTAGACTGGAGAAGGAAGAGCCAGAAGGGGCAATAGGAGTGCTGGAGAGGGAATGAGAAGATGAGAAAAGCCAGTACACAGATGAGAAGTGAAATAAAGACTAAAGACTTACGGGTCCTTTTACTAAGATGCGGTAGCCGATTTAGCGTGCACTAATCAATTTAGCATGTGCTAAACGCTAACACTTCCATTATATTCTAAGGATTGTAAAAGAGAAGGTAAATGGTGAGAGAAAGGGAGATAAACACAGAGAAAAGAAATATGGTGTACAGAAAAGAAGACAAAGAGGAGAGAGAAGAAATGGAAAATAATTTAGAAGGCTGACACGTGGAAGAGGTTACATGGCACTTCAATGGGGGTGGGGGAGTTAGGGGATATATAGAGGTTTATCTGAAGCTAAGGGGTGGAAGTAGCTGGAGATACTGCAAGAAGAGATCAGAGTTTTGAGGTTAGGCCACAGTAAATATAATGCTCTCTCTCAATGGATTTACCATATGGTGTCTGCTCTGCAGATACTGACCATGCTCACAAATTACCACACAAACCATCGCTTAGTACATACTAAGGGCCTCTTCTATCAAACTGCACTAGCAGTTTGTATCACGGTGAGCCGCACTGAATGGCCTGTGCTACTTCCGACGCTCATAGAGTACCCATGAGTATCAGGAGCAGCGAGGGCCATTCAGCGCGGCTCTCTGTGCTAAAAACTGTTAGCGCAGTTTGAGAGAAGAGGCATTAAGTTTTGCACCAAATGTACGGTACGTGCAAAAATGTATTACCAAAGAGGCTCCATAGTGGGGTGCATGCATGCTGAAAAAAATGTGCTGACTTTTTGCTGTATTGAGGCCAGTTTTTAGAAGGCTGATCAATGAGGATAAAATGCTTTCACCAAATAAATTGCTTTGAAAATTACCTTCCCTCAGTACATAAACCCTTATGTTATATTGTTTCAATTGTATATCTTTCCAAGGAGGGAACAGAAGCCTGGGGAATAAGTAGTCTGAAATATAGCAATGTGATTGTTTTATAGTTTCTTTAAATAAGTTACAGAATATAATTTATTTATTACAAAATCTATATAATCTTGTGCAAGATCAAATGCCATACATTAAAAAAATATATACATGACCTCATTCCTTTTTTTTTTTTTTATAATTCTTTATTCATTTTCACAAATTACATTAAGTGTTAATATTTTCATTCACAGTAACAATAAATACATCACTTATAAACAGTCATTGGTATATTACATATATTCTTATCCCTATCCCTCCCTATCCCTCGCCCATCCCCCCCAACCATATACTCCATTATTGTATGATATATGTAATAATAAAATACCCCCCTCCCTACCTCATAAACTAATAAACATAAGGGAAATAATTTTACTTAATCCTGACAATATTTTGTTAATCGTTTCCATACATCCTGAAATTTCTTAAAATATCCCTTTTGTAACGCAGTAACTCTTTCCATTTTATAGATATGGCATAAAGAATTCCACCAAAAGTTATAATTTAATCTCCTCCAGTCTTTCCAATTATATGTGATTTGTTGAATGGCAACCCCTGTCATTAATAGTAATAATTTATTGTTATTCGCAGAAATTTGACTTTTTGCTCTCATATCCATACCAAATATCACAGTACATGACCTCATTCCTCTATTTACAAGGCTATTTTTGATAGGATGGTGCCTTTGTTTGAGACAGCAGGAAAAAGCTGGAAATTTCTGTCCCCTTTGTTGTTTCTAACCTGAAACAGTATGGAAAAAAAACAACAAAAAACGACCCTGGGAAATTTCTGAGTTGTATGCATTTCCCCAGTATTGTCAGCTGCCAGATATGAGCCAGCCTTGAAGCAGCAACCTTCCGGTTGAAGAATACCTGTTCTTCACCTGGGGAACAGGGCATAAACAGCCCATTCATAGCTGTGTCGTTTACTTCTGGAAATCCTGAATGTCTTAGAAGAGACCAGCCCTGGGCAGGTGTGCTTATTTCTGCCCTACCTCTGAGCGTTGATATCTGCTGCTTTAGGGTTTTTTGAGGGGGAGGGGTTGCTGTTGTTGTCCAGCTGTATATTTGATTCCAGTTTTTGCTTTGTTTCCTGATGTCTCGGGATTTCAGCTTCTTCTCAAGCTCCTTGTTTTCAGTAATCTTTGTTTGCTCTTTAGTGTTGCATGTACTTCTTGGAAATACAGTGACACTAAATCTTTCAAATCTACAGTATCTTATGAACATTCATGGCAGATGTTCCTGAAAACATAACTAGGACAGGTTTGGGGACCTCCATGTTAAATGTTTCAAAGGCATGCCCCTTTATTTTAACTTGCCAGAGAGTAAGTTAGACCATAAGCATAACTAACTCTGTGGGGGCCATGGGAGTTAAGCACCCTCAATGTTGAACAAGCTCCTTCATTTGGTTCAGGGAAGGGTAGTTTGTATTGTGTTTGGTACTCCCAATAATTTAGAAATATAGGTACATCTCATTTCCCTAAATAAAGCAAAACTACAGGAGCTACCAAGTTAACCGAGTTCCAAATGGAAGATTTTATGTCAGTTCTGGCTTTGTGACAAGCCTGTCGTGATGCATTGTGGATCCTGCTGCATAGATTTGAATGGGTATCATCAGAGAAGACATATCCCAAACTGCTTTGGGTTTAAATTCAAAAAGCAGAATTACCTCTTGGAACTGGGTAACTTGACAGCTCTGGAAATCCATACATGCTGGAAAATAAACAAAGCCAGTACTGCCCCAGTCTGTTCTTTATGGCCTGGAATCTTGTCAGCTCTATTTATTTTGGGTAGTGTGAAGCCTCCATCTGCCAAACTGTCTCTTTTCCTAAAATCTCTTTTCAGTTATATGTGTTTTGCTTGTATTTTGAAGGTATCAGAGGCAGGAAGACAGGCTGCTGACAGTGTGCATGGGTGAAGTCAGCCCTGGGATATAACCAATGTCAACTACCTTTATATTTCAAAACATTGTTCCAGAAAGGAAAGAACCAAGAACAATATCCCAAATATATTAAACTGAGAAGAAGCTAATCTATTTAATTTTCACAAAAACAGTGAAACTAATATTCAGTAAAGCATCAAGAGGAAACATTATCCAGACAATTTAACTTGATATTCATCAGGCTTATGTAGATATTTACTGTTGAAAATATTTTGTTACAGCTATGTGGATAGTTTAATTCAGATAACTTAAGGCCTGCTATTTCAGTGGTCTGATTTGGCCATATAACTTTATCTTGACAGAGATAAATAGCGCCATTGCCAGAACCAAGTTTAGCTCTGCCCCAGCCACCTCTTCTAATCTGACTTAAAAGTCATTGTGGGGCCAGACAAAATTTTATTGCTCAGCAAGAGAAAGCTGGAGGAGGGGAAATTTAGGAGAATTGAAAACCCTTTGGTTTGTCTAGCTAACTCAAAAAATGAATCCGTGCACCTCTTTGAATAATCACCCCAAATTTCTTTACATTTTGGGCCTGATTCTAGAAACGCCGTCTAACTCGGTAGGCGCCAAGGAAAACAACACCTACCACATGTCATTCAAATCTAGGTCACTATGTTACATTATCATGCAAACTTTTAAAATGAAAAAAAAAAAAAAAATTTTCACAATGAATTAAAGTGTGTAAAGTGCTCAGTACCCTCACCACCTCCATTGAGTCGCAAGAGTGAACATAGGGACCATTATTGCACTGCTACTGTCCCTGACCTTCCATGGTGCCTTATACCCACAAGATTTATAACAATGCTCATTAGATTTGTATACACTTCTCCCTCTGAATCTGCAGTTTCAGTATCTGTGGATTCGATTATTCACAATTTTTTTTTTTAAGCAATTTTAATTTTGGGGGGCTATTTTTAAGCCCTCTGAGACTCCCCGGAACCTTACCTAGTGGTCTAGCAGGCTTTCAGGGCAGGAGCGATATTCCTACGCTCCTGCCCCGTGCAGATCTCTCATAGGAAATGGCTACCGTGAGCTCTCATAGTCTCTCGAGTCTACAACGGGAGCTCACGGCAGCCATTTCCTATGAGTGATCTGCACGGGGCAGGAACGTAAGAAGATCACTCCTTTCCTGAAAGCCCGCTGGACCACCAGGTACAGTTTCTGGGAGTCTCAGAGGGCTTAAGATAAGGTCTGGGATTCCGGGTGAAGGCAGGGGGTGGATCAAAACAGGCCCGAATATTATTCGTGGTTTTTTAAATATTCGCAGGCCAGCTCTGCCCCTAACCCCCGTGAATACTTAGAGAGAAGTGTATGTGTTTATATGATTATGCACTTAGGTGAGTAATAGAAAGGCACTTATCTGTTGTTTCAAGAGATCAGGGAGGTCCCCCAATTATGGCTCAGCAGGCTAGTGCACAGCCATTAACGGGCCAGCTGATGATTTGCAATGTGATCATTTAGGGCTCCTTTTACTAAGCTGTGTTAGCGTTTTTAGCGCACGCAGCATTTTAGTGCACGCTAAACCCACACTATGCAGCTAGAACTAATGCCAGCTCAATGCTGGTGTTAAAGTCTAGCACGCACAGCAATTTAGCACGCGCTATTCCACACATTAAAGCTCTAACGCGGCTTAGTACAAGGAGCCCTTAGTGTCATGTAATTGCGATAGCTCTCCCCATTTATAGAATTACACCTAGTGGCACCTAAACCAAGTTAACCAAATAAGGAAACTTCTAGAAATGTCCAAATAGATATAAACACCAGATAATGAGGACAAAACTACCGTATTTTCACGCATATAACGCGCGCGTTATATGCGTTTTTACCTACCGCGCATACCCCTCGCGCGTTATACGCGTGAGCGCGGTATACAAAAATTTTTTTACATAGTTCCCACCCTGCCCGACGCCCGATTCACCCCCCCCAGCAGGACCGCTCGCACCCCCACCCCGAACGACCGCTTGCACGCGCTCCCACCCGCACCCGCATCCACGATCGGAGCAAGAGGGAGCCCAAGCCCTCTTGCCCGGCCGACTCCCCAACTCCCCGACAATATCGGGCCAGGAGGGAGCCCAAACCCTCCTGGCCACGGCGACCCCCTACCCCCACCCGCACTACATTACGGGCAGGAGGGATCCCAGGCCCTCCTGCCCTCGACGCAAACCCCCCTCCCTCCAATGACCTCCCCCCCAAGAACCTCCGACTGCCCCCCCAGCTGACCCGCGACCCCCCTGTCCGACCCCCACGACACCCCCACCCCCCTTCCCCGTACCTTTGGTAGTTGGCCGGACAGACGGGAGCCAAACCCGCCTGTCCAGCAGGCAGCCAACGACAGAATGAGGCCGGATTGGCCCATCCGTCCCAAAGCTCCGCCTACTGGTGGGGCCTAAGGCGCGTGGGCCAATCAGAATAGGCCCTGGAGCCTTAGGTCCCACCTGGGGGTGCGGCCTGAGGCTCATGGGCCCAACCCGAGAGTCGGGGCGGGCGAAAGGACAGTCGGGCTGCATGCGCGGTATACCCGTGAGCGCGGTATACAAAAGTTTTTGTACATAAAATCGTGGTTTCTGCGCGCTATACCCGTGTGCGCGTTTTACACGGGTGCGCGTTATCTGCGTGAAAATACGGTATATTAAATGGATTTTTCCGCTAGACCTCAAACACCCAAGGTGCTACTTAATATTTCTATTCGTACCCTTACTGGGGTGGTGTTTTCATCATTGGTCTTAGCAAATAGCATGTGCAAAAAACTTTTTTATGTAAATTAATTTTCTCTTCTGGCTCTGCATAAATTATAAAGTGCATAGAGGACTATAAAGTGCTATAGAGTATTGAAAAAGAAAAGGCACTCATCTATATGCCTGACGGCTGCCCAACCGTTTCACTCCTAGTTTCATCAGGGGCTATGCCTCCTTTAATACAGACACCATTATTTTTAGTTAAGAAAGCCCTTAATTTAAGCCAAAAACGCCGCTATTTTTAGCACTGTACTCAGCCGATGTTATACACCTAAACCAAGTTAAGCACCAGTAGGTATTATACTGTTATGGCTTTCCTGGCCTAATATACCAGTACCTAAAATAGATGTCTACCAGCACCTAACTCAGCCCATGTCCAAACGCCACCCTTAACCATGCCTACTTTCCCTGTAGGCACCTTGGTGTAGACGCCTACTGTGAGGTGGGAGGTGCCTACCAGCAAATTAAATTGCTTTTGAATGTTTTTTTTTTTTGTTTGTTTGATTGTTTTTTTAATAGTGCTGTTCAATTAACAACACAGATTAAACCAATTAAAAAATGAAGTTGGGCACCTAGATCAGCTAGGAGCTCTGATTTAGGTACCTTACTGCAGGCAATTTTTACATATAGAATCAGGGCCTTAGTGCTTTGTACAACTTCAATTTTGTTTCATGAAGGTATAATGAGGTTGAAATCTTAACTACCTTTTCTATAAGGCTATGAGGTCTATTTACTAAAGCAAGTAAAAAATAGCACATTTTAAACATGGTAGATGCTTACTAATCTACAGAACCTGAGTGGATAGAGTGCTCCTTTATTTGGTAGGCTCAGTTCTAGAAGAATATTCCAATGCACCATAGAGATCAGGTGCAATCATTTTAAAACATAGTGGTATCTGAGGCAGGAGAAAGTGGGTATCACCCTTACTCCCCAAAGACTTAACAATTATAAGGATGTTTGGTGGTCTATGGGAGGTGGGAAAAGAAAGCAGCAGACTTGGTCCTGGGCCACAGCATTGGCTTTTTCATTGAGCGGGGTGGGGGGCGACTTATGGAATTTTATTCTCCAGTACTCTTACTACTGATAAAAGTGTGAACTAAATCCAGTTTTGCAACATACCAAGGTTATGGAGCTGCTGTTTTGGCCAATAATAATAAGGAATATAAAGCCCCTAGAAGATAGAGTGGGAGGGAGGAAAAGAAGGGCATCATTTTATTATTAATTCATTCAATTTTCTATACCGTTCTCCCAGGGGAGCTCAGAATGGGTTACATGAATTTATTCAGGTACTCAATCATTTTCCCTGTCTCTCACAATCTACCTAATGTACCTGGGGCAATGGGGGATTAAGTGACTTGCCCAGGGTCACAAGGAGCAGCGTGGGTTTGAACACACAACTCCAGGGTGCTGAGGCTGTAGCTTTAACCACTGTGCCACACACACCCCTGGCAGGAGTGATGTGGGGGGATTTTGTTTTCCATTGTCACTAGTTTTTATAAGATTGTCTGCAGAAGCGTTGCATCCTGCATTAGAGAATCAGATTCTGGAAGAAACTTCCAGAGATTTAGTGAACTTTTCAAAGATTAATGTAAGAACATAAGAATTGCCGCTGCTGGGTCAGACCAGTGGTCCATCATGCCCAGCAGTCCACTCACGTGGCGGACCTCTGGTCAAAGACCAGCGCCATAAGACTAGCCCTACCTGTGTATATTCCGATTCAGCAGGAACTTATCGAGCTTGGTCTTGAATCCCTGGAGGGTGTTTTCCCCTATGACAGACTCCGGAAGAGCGTTCTAGTTTTCTACCACTCTCTGGGTGAAGAAGAACTTCCTCACGTTCATATGGAATCTATCCCCTTTCAATTTTAGAGAGTGCCCTCTCGGTCTCCCTACATTGGAGAAAGTGAACAACCTGCCCTTTTCCACCAAGTCTATTCCCTTCAGTACCTTGAATGTTTCAATCATGTCCTCTGTTCAAGGGAGAAAAGGCCAAGTTTCTCTAATCCTTCGCTGTATGGCAACTCCTCCAGCCCCGTAACCATCTTAGTTGCTCTTCTCTGGACTCTTTCGAGTAGTTCCATGTCCTTCTTCATGTATGGCGACCAGTGCTGGATGCAGTACTCCAGGTGAGGGCGCACCATGGCCCGGTACAGTGGCATGATAACCTTCTCCGATCTGTTCGTGATCCCTTTCTTTATCATTCCTAGCATTCTATTCACCCTTTTCGCTGCCGCTGCACATTGCACGGACGGCTTCATCAACTTGTCAATCAGAACTCCAAAGTCCCTTTCCTGGGAGGTCTCTCCAAGTACCGCCCCAGACATCCTGTATTTGTGCATGAGATTTTTGTTACCGACATGCATCACTTTACACTTATCCACATTGAACCTCATCTGCCATGTCGATGCCCATTCCTCGAGCATGATTATGTCATGTTGCAGATCTTCGCAATCTCCCTGCGTCTTTATTACTCTGAACAACTTCGTATCGTCCGCAAATTTAATCACCTCACTCGTCGTATCTATGTCCAGATCGTTTATAAAGATGTTGAAGAGCACGGGTCCAAGCACCGAGCCCTGCGGCACCCCACTGGTGACGCTCTTCCAGTCCGAGTATTGTCAGTTTACCCCCACTCTCTGTTTCCTATGCTCCAGCCAGTTTTTAATCCACATGAGTATTTCACCTTCTATTCCATGGCTCGCAATTTTCCGAAGTAGTCGTTCATGCGGAATCTTGTCAAACACCTTCTGAAAATCCAGATATATAATGTCGACCGGGTCACCCTTGTCTATCTGCCTGTTAACTCCCTCGAAGAAGTGCAGCAAGCTTGTCAAACAAGATCTGCCTTTGTTGAAACCGTGCTGGCTGGTCCTCATAAGACCGTGTCCATCGAGGTGATCAATGATTCAGTTCTTTATCAGTGCCTCCACCATCTTTCCCTGTACCGAGGTCAGACTCTCACCGGTCTGTAGTTTCCCGGGTCTCCTCGAACCTTTTTTGAAGATCGGCGTAACATTCGCCACCTTCCAGTCCTCCGGAATCTTTCCTGTTTTGATCGACAGATTGGCTATTAGCTGAAGCAGTTCAGCTACAGTCCCTTTCAGTTCTTTGATGACAATCGGATGGATACTGTCCGGTCCTGGGGATTTATCACTCTTAAGCCTATCAATCTGCCTGCATACCTCTTCTAGACTGACCGTTAACCTTGTCAGTTTCCCGTTTTCTTTTCCAGCATATAGCCTGATGGGTTCCGGTATGCTGTGCATATCCTCTTCGGTAAATACAGACGCAAAAAATGTGTTCAGTTTGTCAGCGATTGCTTTGTTCTCCTTTAGCGTTCCCTTTATTCCTTGGTCATCCAACGGTCCTACCGCTTCCTATGCGGGTCATTTCCCTTTAATATATCGAAAGAATGGCTTGAAGTTTTTCACCTCCTTGGCTATTTTCTCCTCGTAATCTCTTTTGGCCCCTTTTACCGCTTTATGGCACCTGCTTTGATGTTGGTTGTGCTTATTCCAGTTTTCATCAGTTTTTTACTTTTTCCATTCCTTAAATGAAGTTTTTTGTCTCTGATTGCTTCCTTTACCTCTACAAGAATGTCTCGTATGGAAGGCTATGAGGTGTCTCAAAATATATCCGGATGAGCAATGATAAAATTTTAGCCCCTCATTTACAAAGCGGCTGCTGCACAGCAAAAGCCCCAAAGCCCTTTAAATCCCTACGGGCTTCAGGCCATTTACCGCAGTAGCAGCCGCTAGCGTGGCTTTGTAAAAGAAGAAGGGGGGGGGGGGTGTAATTTATATTATTTTCTTGAAAATAATTGAAAAATATTTGCTCGATATTGTGTTCCACAATTTCTAAAATACTAACAGATCTGAAAATAACCTTCCTAAGTTGTGTGGCGGCAGCGGCCAAAAACGCTAGTATGCTAGGAATTATTAAAAAAGGGTTGGTTAACAAGACTAAGAATGTTATAATGCCCCTGTATCACTCCATGGTGCGACCTCATCTGGAGTATTGCGTTCATTTCTGGTCTCCTTATCTCAAGAAAGATATAGGGGCGCTAGAAAAGGTTCAAAGAAGAGTGACCAAGATGGTAAAGGGGAAGGAACTCCTCTCATATGAGGAAAAACTAAAAAGGTTAGGGCTCTTCAGCTTGAAAAAGAGATGGCTGAGGGGAGATATGACTGAAGATTACAAAATCATGAGTGGAGTAGAATGGGTACAAGTGGATCGATTTTTCACTCCATCAAAAATTACAAAGACTAGGGGGACACTCGATGAAGTTACGGGGAAATACTCTTAAAACCAATAGGAGGACAGTTTTTTTCATTCAGAGAATAGTTAAGCTCTGGAACGCATTGCCAAAGGATGTGATAAGAGCGGATAGCGTAGTTAGTTTTAAGAAAGGTTTGGACAAGTTCCTGGAGGAAAAGTCCATAGTCTATTATTGAGAAAGACATGGGGGAAGCCACTGCTTGCCCTGTATCGGTAGAATGGAATATTGCTACACCTTGGTTTTTGGCCAGGTATTAGTGACCTGGATTGGCCACCATGAGAATGGGCTACTGGGTTTGATGGACCATTGGTCTGACCCAGTAAGGCTATTCTTATGTTCTTATATTGATAAAATAGATCCTTAATATGTTCCTTTGTTGCCAGAATTATTTTGGTTTATTTTGTGGTTTTTAAATCAGAGAACTCTAAACAAACTTATTAGTAGAGGAAGGTATCTTATAAATCCATTAATACCTGAAAAAGAATATAAACTCTCAACCACTTGTGGTTACTATGGAGATAATGCTATTTGAAAATATTTTCTTAACATTTTCTCAGAAACCAATTAATTATAGGATGCCCGCATAAAATAAGCTAACAATGTCATATATTTGAGAAGAGAGTTCACATACAGTACTGCAAATTATACAATATTTTCTGTCTTAATTTACAGCATTAGCAAAAAAAAATGTATACAAAGTGAAGAAAAAAATAACCCCTTACAGTTTTTGCAGCTTTGTCAGCAACCACTTTGAATTTCAATGAGAAATATTATATATTTAAGGCTCCTTTTACAGAGCCGTGGTAGAGGTTTCTACCATGGGTCAGCGAGGTAAATGCTCCAGCGCTCATAGGAATTCTATGAGTTTTGGAGCATTTACCTCGCCAGCCCACAGTAGAAACCTCTACGGCAGCTTTGTAAAATTCAATATTATTTAGGGCTAGATTCACTAACCTGCCCGATTCATGGCCGATCAGCAGCAGGCTGACAAATTCACAAAGGGTCAGCATGCAAATGGGGGCGATCGGAGGAATGCACCCCACCAACCACACGAATTGCTAGTGAGCGATCCTGAAGCATGCGTGAGCTCGTGCTTTTAACCTGTTTTAAACCCACGGGTTAAAACCACAGGCTCGCACTGCGGGTAAAGGGCAGGAGAGTCGGAGCAGCGAGTCAGGGCAGCAGTATGAGATTTGGGGTACAGGGTGGTGAGTCAGGGTAGAGAGCAGGTGAGAGGAGAATCAGGGCGGCAAGACAGGAGAAGTATGGGCGGCAAGGCAGGAGAAGTCGGCAGAGAGCAGGAAAGGTCGTGAGCGACTGGTCCCCACCAGTTGCTTCTTTTTTGATCAACCAGCCCAATCGGTGTTCCTGAAAAAGTTTAGTGAATCGCGTCCTTCCTACGTTGCATGCCGTTTCCCCTCATTTCGCTTCATTTGCATGCGCAGATTGGAATTGGATCGGGCACGAGGTTAGTGAATTGGGTTGGGGTCGTAAAGGGGTCGCAAACCGATTGTTACATGATCGGTAAGCTTAGTGAATCTAGCCCTATGTCATCATTCTTGCATATTACTAATTAACACCATTTAGGGGGGGAATTTTCAAGGAGTGCTAATCAATTTAGCTTGTGCTAACAATTAGCGCACACTAGATGATAAGATGTCCATAGAAACATAGGGCAAGATTCACTAACCTTCCGATCCGTGTGCGATCCGTGTGCGATTGGAGGCAGGCCGACCGATTCACCAACCATCTACATGCAAATGGTGGTGATCGGAGGCACACCCCCAATCGACTGCACGGATCACTAGAGCCCTGACAGTAGTGACAGGAGAAGCAGCGTCCTGTCACTGCTGTCAGGGCTTCTGCCGGTTTTTAAAAAAAATTAAACCCTCCTCTCTCTCCCAACAAGTACCTCTTCCCTTCTTCCTCCCAGAATGGAAAAAAAAAAATCAACCCCACTTTTAAATTTATGGCAGGAGGGTTCCCACTCCTTCCTGCCATCTCTATTTCCCCCACCGGCCCACCACACACCGACGGGTCCACCCCTGGTCAGGCAAGGCCTGGACGGCCGGACTCCCTCCCCCTGTACCTTGAAAAATCGTTGGAAGCAGGAGGGGTGTCAGGTCCCTCCTGCTTCTTAGGCCTCCGTGATATCATCTTCAGGAGCAGGAGGAAGCGCAAAGTCCTCCTGCTCCTGCTTCTCTGCCTGGCCGCTTAGCAATACCGGCCTTAGGCCATGCCCCCAGTCATTTGATGCACGGGGAGGGGCCTAAGGCCCTGATTAGCTGAGGCACCTTGGACTCCTCTCTTGGGGGCCTGGGGCACCTCAGCCAATCAGGGACTTCCTTAGAGAGGAGTCTAAGGAAGTCCATGATTGGCCATAAGCAAACTGATGCAGCCAATCAGGGAGCGGCGCTGGACTAGGCAGGAATGCGAACAGCATGCGCCTTCCTTCTGCACCGCTCTGCCCAGCCCCGAACCGAAGAAGAGCCGTCCGGTGAGGGAGACAGGCAGGAGCACGGAAAGGGGACTTTAAAAAAGGTACCAGGGGGATGCCTGGTTTGCATACGGGGAGGGGGTATTCGCTCCATAAGATGCATCCTTATTCCCACCCCCTTTTTGGGGGTGGAAAAAGTGCATCTTATGGAGCGAGAAATGTGATACATTATTCAAAGTCACGGTAGTGATGCTGCTGTGGTAAATGTACTGAATCTTATAGGAATTAAATGGACTTTGGTGCATTTAGGGCTCCTTTTACTAAGATGCGGTAGTGGTTTTAGCGTGCGCAACAATACCAAACGCTCTAAACACTAATGCCTCCATAGAGCTTGCATTAGTATTTTTCATTTAGCTTGCGGTTAGCGCGCGCTAATCTTTAGTGTGCGCTAAAAACGCTAGCGCCAGTGGGGTGCCGCAGGGCTCGGTACTTGGAGCTGTGCTCTTCAACATCTTTATAAATGATCTGGACATTGGTGTGATGAGTGAGGTGATTAAATTTGCGGACGATATGAAGTTATTCAGAGTAGTGAAGACACAGGGGGATTGTGAAGATCTGAAATGTGACCTAATCAAGCTCGAGAAATGGGCATCGACATGGCAGATGAGATTCAATGTGGATAAGTGTAAAGTGATGCATGTCGGTAACAAAAATTTCATGCACGAAAACAGGATGTCCGGGGCAATACTTGGAGAGACCTTCCAGGAAAGAGACTTGGGAGTTCTGATCGATAAGTCGATGAAGCCGTTCGCGCAATGCGCAGCGGCGGAAAAAAGGGCGAAACAGAATGCTAGGAATGATTAAGAAGGGGATCATGAACAGATTGGAGAAGGTTATCATGCCACTGTACCGGGCCATAGTGCGCCCTCACCTGGAGTACTGCATCCTGCACTGGTCACCATACATGAAGAAGAACACGGTACTACTCGAAAGGGTCCAGAGAAGAGAGACTGGAGAAACTGGGCCTTTTCTCCCTTGAAAAGAGAAGACTGAGAGAGAACATAATCAAAACATTCAAGATAATGAAGGGAATAGACTTAGTAGATAAAGATAGATTGTTCACCCTCTCCAAGGTAGAGAGAATGAGAGGGCACTCTCTAAAGTTAAAAGGGGATAGATTCCGTACAAACGTAAGGAAGTTCTTCTTCATCCAGACAGTGGTAGAAAACTGAAACGTTCTTCCGGGTTCTGTTATAGGGGAAAACACCCTCCAGGGATTCAAGACAAAGTTGGACAAGTTCCTGCTAAACTGTAACGTACGCAGGTAGGTCTGCACTCATTAAGAGCACAGGTCTTTGACCTGGGGGCCGCCGCGTGAGCGGACTGCTGGGCACGATGGACCACTGGTCTGACCCAGCAGCGGCAATTCTTACGTTCTAAGCCCTTACTGTTGCTTTGAAAAAGGGGTCCAGTGTGTTGGAATTTTTCAGTCAAGCTGGCAAATTTTCTCCACAGCGCTGAGTTTTCAGTTCTTGAGATGGCACACAGCCACGATCAACTTTGCTCCGAAACTTTGTTCACACAGTGCATCGTGATTCCTCCATCCAGCTGTGGATCAAAGCTCCAGAGGCTGGAGTGTACATATGCCAGACCAGACACCCGCAAAGACTCTGCTCCTTGCCCGGATAATAATCTAATCTAGAAAAATCTTTCCAGTTTATAATATTGTTTTAACAGTTATCATTATTAAATTTTTCAATATTTGTACTTTCTAAGTATCTAACTCAGTATCAACTCTTTATGCTATCCAGCCTATTGTGCTTTTTTATTTGTTAACAATAGTGCACACTTTTTTGCAAATAGTGTGTAGTTTTTCAGAAAGAAGACATTTTTCTTGATTGTGCACACATGCATGAACTATTCTGAATGCGTGGAGCGCCACAATAAAAAAAAAGTCTAAGTCTATTTTGGGCCTAAGCCACTATTCGTCCAAAGTCTACAGCGTCTAAGTCCATTCTCGAAAAATACCTCAAAAATTTTTTTTTTGCGAGAATTGGCTACTTCTACGTCCAGCCGTTTGATCGTCCAGACCGCTAAGTTGTCTATCTTTATACCACATTCTCATCCCAAAAATAGTCCAAGTCCCAAATACCTGGAAAAAGACCTTTTGGATATGGGAGGGACCAGCAAAGTAATGGACAGGCCATCCAGACATGGCAACAGAGTAGTGAGAAACATTACAGGGCACTGCTGTGAACTTCACAAAAAGGGTGCCACATAAACATCTCACCACAACTCCCATATAGGTCATGGTGAGCCCCCCCCCCAAACCTACTTTACCTACCTGTCTATCACCCCAATAGCCCTTATTGCTGCAGGTGCCACCTATATGGCATTACAGTGGAGTTTTTTTTTGGGGGGTGCACATTTTTCACCATGAATGCAGTATTTAGAGTGGCGTATGGGCCAGGGTCCTCCTCTATGGTTTAGTAACCAACCAACCCCCTCCCCCCCAAGACTACTTAAGCCACCTCTCTGCAGCTCTACTAGGCTTTCGTATGCCAGGTGCTGATGTTCTAGAGGCAGGTATGTATGTTTTTATTCTGATTTTTATGGTGGTGGGGGAGGGGGTGTCAGTGATCACTGGGGAGTGTGTGGGGGCCTGTACTTTGTCCCTGCAGTAGTTATCTGGTCACTTTGGGTTCCTTCTGGGCACTTAGACCTGTTTTTAGATAACCTAAGTCACAACGTCTAATTTCCATCCAGACAGCTTTGTCAAACTTTGGATTATCCCTGCAGTACAATTAAGTCTAGGTCGGTCCACATCCCACCCACATCCTGCCCTAACCACTCCTTCAAAAATGCCCCTTTCAGCTCTGGGCACACAGCAGAATTCAGATGCCTACAAAGTCTCTGGAGACTTCTTAAAACCCGTTTTGATTATCGGCACTTGGACGACCTGTCTTTTAGATTGTCCAAGTGCTGATTTGGGTGGGTTTTTAGAAGTATTCCTGTTTTGATTAAGAGCCCCTTGATGTCTGACCCAATATAACAGATCTTACATTCCTCCCCCCCCCTCCATTCTGATCCTTAGTTCATTTTTACTCATTTGTTTCTTCCCCCCACAACCTGTTCTCTTCCTAACTTCATCTGCCTCCAGCTCACATACACTTATTTATTTCACATCTTGTATATGGCACAATTTCATTAAACTTCATAGTGGTTTATAAACAAAATTATAGATAATGGCATTAATATATAATACAACAATATTCACATACAGTACTTTAATACATCACATAAAAAATTTAAACCATCAAATAAAGCATCTTAACTCACTGCTGTGTGAACATAGATTTACACTACATTCCAGGAAATGTCAAAGTAAATAAATAAACTTTCATTTTCTTATGAAATGTTGACATATTGCTTTCCTGGTAAAGATCTAGTAGTAATTTATCACACAATTCTGGGCCAGCAATGTAGAAAATTCAGGGCTGTGTTGCTGCCAAGTGGATTATCATGTTTTTCAGTCATTTCTTTTCTCTGAAAGAGCTTTCTTGCCTGTGTGATTGTCCTTCTCTCCCACCCTTAGTTGCTGACCTGGCGATATCCATATCAAAATTTATTTGGGAATATTTATGTCCTGTATTAAGGGGTTTCCCTGAATTTTTATGTCTTTTTCTGATTTCCTTTTCAAGTATATGCTTAAATATTATGTTGAATTCTAAAAAAAAAAGAATTGATCTTGGAAGATGATTTGGAACAGTGCTTATGAATCATTTTGTGGCCATGACCCGCTGATCATGGTCAAATAAAATTGTGTGATCTACCTACACCCTCTGGAGGTACAAAATGATGATATAACTGTGGAAAGCCCACTGTAGTTGTGGCACCAAATACAGGCTTTGTGACCCCCCCATTTGGAGTCCAGACTCAAAGTTTTAGAAGTACTGAAACTGAAAGATGGCCAGAGCAATTTAACAACTTAAAGATTGTCAAATCACATGAGCTGAAAGTATACACCATGGACTTCTACAAGAATTCAAATATGAAATTGCAAACCTTTTACTACCAATACGTAACATATTCAGATTGACCACTGTGCCGGACTATAGAGTACTCAATGTAAAGTCAGTAAAGGGTTACAGATAAGATTACAGTGATTCTTGGAAAATATTAGAAGCTTCTCACAAAAACAGAATTACTTAGCATACAGCTAGACATGGCAATAGGGAAGAGCCAATATAGATCTATCAAAGTGCCTTGCCTTACTACCAATCTATTGGAATGTTAAAAAGCAGGGGTCCCCAAAGTCCCTCCTTAAGGGCCGAATCCAGTCAGGTTTTCAGGATTTTCCCAATGAATATGCATGAGATCTATGTGCATGCACTGCTTTCAATGCATATTCATTGGGGAAATCCTGAAAACCCGACTGGATTCGACCCTCGAGGGACTTTGGGGACCCCTGTTTTAAAGTGTAAATAAGCATTGAAATAGTCAAAATAGAGGGTAATTGTATGCACTTTTTGGGCGCACGAGAACATTTTACATATGGAAATATTTTATTTTAGGGCCTCTTTTACGAACCATTTAGCGCAGGTCACTGTGGTAATGACCCCAGAGTCCATAGGGATTTAAAGTCACTGGAAATGTCTCAGTCTTCAATATCTGGGTTTAATGATGGCTGAGGGTCATCAAAGCACATGCTGCTGCCAGCTGAATATCATGTCATAGATGTCGATGTATAAAAAATAAGAGAGGAGTAGCATAGTGGTTGGAGCACCAGGCTGACCACCAGGGTTGTCAGGTTCAAAGTTTGCTGCTGCTCCTTGTGATCTTTGGCAAGACATTTAAGCCTGGATTCTATAAATGGCGTCCTGATAGTAGGCAGCAGTAGGTGTCCTACTGCTGTCTAACCAGCCAATTGGGACTTACGTTTAAAAAAAAAATGCTCCAGAGGCAGGCTGACTACATTGGAGGTACATCCAGGAGCATAGGGAGGCACGCAAGCTCGCCTAAAGCTAGGCACGGACGTGGTTTTGCCCGAAAATAGCCTTAGGCAGACCTAGAAGGCTGTACGATTTGCCCTAGGCCAGCGGGAGATGCGTACAATGTAGGCCAGCAAAATGCTGGCCTACATTGTAAGTAGATGCGGCCACTAAGCTTATTGTGGCAAGGAACGTCCCTGCCACATAAGTTTAGCGGACAAAACTGTGGCCGCCAGTCCCCCCACCCCATGAACGAACATGCAAGAGGGATGCCCAATCCCTTGTGCCTGGAACACACCCCACCCCTGATGATCGTTAGCAAGAGGGTGCCCATTCCCTCCTGCTGGAACACCCCCACCCTCACCCTTACCCCCGAACGAAACCGGCAGGAGGGTGCCTAATCCCTCCTGCTGGAAACCCCCACCGTTGAAATCGTGATGCTGCCACCCTCCCCATGCGTAGACCCCACTACCCCCCTAATCACCCTACCTGGACACCCCCCCCCTCCGCTAACCTTGAATGATGGCCGGAAGGACGGGTCTTCCCACCATCCGTCCGGCAGGCCTGCCTCTGTCAAAATGAGGTGGGCTTGCCCCTTCCTGGTGCATTGTGGGATGCACCAGGGAGGGGCCTAAGGCTTGATTAGTCCAGGCTCCCAAATCCCCACTCATAGGCGGTGCCTTAGGCACCTAGGCCAATCAGGCCTTAGGTCCCTCCCTGGTGCATCCCACAATGCATCGGGAAGGGGCAGGCTCGCCTCATTTTGATGGAGGCAGGCCTGCCGGCCATCATTCAAGGTTAGCGGGGGTCTGGGGAGGGGAGAGTTTAAGGGGGTGGTGGTCGTCATCACAATTTCTATGGTGGGGGTAGGGGTTTCCGACAGGACGGATTAGGCACTCTACTGCCGGTTTCATTTTGGGGGGAAGGTGAGGGTGGGGGGTGGGGGTATTCCAGCAGGAGGGATTGGGCATCCTCCTGCCGGCGATCATCGGGGTGGGTGGGTGGTGTTCCAGGAGGAGTAATTGGGCATCCCTTCTGCTGCATTCGTTGAGGGGGAACTGGCAGCCGCAGTTGTGGCTGCTAAACTTATTGTGGCAGGGAGATCTACAATAACCCGATTCTCTAACTAGCATCTGTAACATGGACGTAGTTTAGAGAATCGGGTTTATTTTAGGCAACCTTAGGCCTGATTCTATATAGGACACCCGTCGGCTTCTGAGACCGGGCTTCCTATACAGAATCCTGCCCTTAGGGCATGATTTTGTCAACATGTTAGGTGCCTGCAAAATGGGTGCCTACTGCTTGTCAATCACTGGTAGATGCTGTATTCAGAATTACATCTATTTTCTTCTAAAGATGCCTTAAATGTAGGTCAGCATTTTACAGACCTACATTTAAGATGCCTATGGGCGCCTAAGGCCACTTCTTTTGTAAACCACACCTTAGGCGTGCCTAGGTGCTTCCATACACACACACGATGCCTACATTGTAGGCGTCCTTTGCCCCATCAATTTTTTTTTTAACATGTGCATCGATTGATCCGTTAGATGGCAGTAGGATGCCTACTGCCGCCTACAATCGGGACACTGTTTTTTAGAATGAGGCCCAAACCCTCCATTGTCTCAGGTGCAAGCTTAGGGGGTCTAAAACTAAAGATTAGCACATGTTATCTGCCACAGGACACATTATAGTGATTAGACTCTAAGCCATGGCTGCCCAAGTCTGGTCCTCGAGATCTACTGGCAGGCCAGGTTTTCTGGATATCCGCAATGAATATGCATGAGAGAGATTTGCCTGCACTGCCTTCTTAGCATGCAAATCTCTCTCATGCATGTTCATTGTGGATATCCAGAAAACCTGGCCTGCCAGTAGATCTCGAGGACCAAACTTGGGCAGCCCTGCTTTAAGCCCTCCGGGAACAGGGAAATACTTCCTGCACCTGCATATAACTCACTTTGGGCTATTATTGATAAAGGTGGGATCTAAATCCAATAAATAAATAAATACTATTGATATCAGGATATCTGTGAACTAGAGTTAACAAGGGGGGGGGGGGGGGGGCAATGCTTACTATGTGTAACAAAATGCAGTACAATTCCCCCTTTAGGGAGAGACAGTTAAAAAAAGATTATTTGAGCCAGGTAGAGTGCTTAATTTTTAAGAACTATAATGCGGTGACACCCAAAAAAGCAAACAAGATGCTAGGACCTTTTATAAAAGGGATGGTAAATAAGACTACGGTAAATGTTACAATGTCTCTGTATCGCTCCATGGTGTGGCCTCGCCTTGAGCATTGCATTCAATTCTGGTCACTGAGACTTATCACACATATAGAAGAATTATAAAAGGTTCAAAGAGCAATCGATATAATAAAGGGGATATAACTCCTCTCATACAAGGAAAGGCTAAAGAAGTTACTGCTCTTCAGCTTGGAAAAGAGATGGATTGGGGGGAGGGGGTGTCTATAAAATCCTGTTGGTGTAGAACGGATAAAAATCAATCCATTTTTTGCTCTTTCAAAAAAGTACAAAGATCAGGAAAATGAAATTATATGAAATACTTTTAAAAACAAATAGGAGGAAATATTTTCTAACTCTGGCACTCATTACCAGAGGATGTGGTAACAGCAGTTAACAGTTTTGGGTTTAAAAAAGATTTGATCAAGTTCCTGGAGGAAAAGTCCACAATCTGCTATTGAGAAAGACATATAAGAAGCCACTGCTTGCTGTGGGATCAGTAGCATGGAACATTGCTGCTATTTGTGTTTTTGTCAGGCACTTGTGACCTGGATTGGCCACTGTGGAAACAGGATACTGGGCTAGACAACTGGTCTTACCGAGTGTGGCTCTTTTTATATTCTCTACCACACGAAAGAGGTCATTTTAGAACCATTCTTATGTATTAAACCTTAATAACTACCCCCTCCCCTTAGGGCCTCTTTTCAAAGCTGTGGTAGTGATGCTGCCATGGTAAATGCACAGAAGTCCATTCAATTCCTTAGGGCCCAGTGCATTTATCGCGACAGCATCGCTTATGTGACTTTATAAAAGGGGAACTTGGGGCTGGATTCTAGTAACAGCACCTACATCATCCAGCACCTCCACAACACGCCAGCCCTGAGAATCGCACATGAGAATCGCACATGAGAATCGCAGCTTACGTCTAACATAGGCGCCGGCAATGTAGGCCAGGGTTTTTCAGGCCTACGTTACTGGCGCCTATGTTTGACAAGGATCTACGGAGGCGCCTGGTGACATCTAAGGTCATTTCCGGTGTAAGTCATGCATACTTTGACCTTATGCACCATGAGGCACCTCTGTAGATGTGATCACGGTATCTTTTGTAGGCACATGCAGGCATACAGGTTTTTTAAAACTGGTTTTAAATGACACAGTCAATTACCTTGCCGATTAACATCAATTAAAACAATTAAGTTAGATGGTGGTAGGGCACTTATTGCTGCTTAACATATGGCACCATTTAAAGAATTTGGACCTTAGTGTGTGATAACAGCATTATATTACCTTGTCTGCTGGAAAGTTCTGCATAAAATAAACTTTTTGGCAGATAACAGATCACAATGTTATTGTGTGTTGATAGCACATAAGATCCAAAATTAAAGTAAAACTTCCTTAATGCTAGTTAAAGTTAGCCAGCTATCTTATCTGCTCTGTGGATCTTTGAATAACTTACCTCTGGGTGTGTTTTAAAATTTAAGTAACTTCTGTTGTTTTCTAATATAATTTTTGCAATTTGGGACGTGGATATTTTCAATTCTAAACTTAGAAACGTGGAGGGGCATAATCAAAAGAAATGTCTAAGTCCGTTTGGGCCAAGTCACCCAAAGGTTCATTTTTGAAAAATGCATCCAGCATATTTTTTTTTGAAAATCGTCTAACTACATCCAGCTGTCTGATCGTCCAGACCACTAAGTCATCCATCTTTATACCCAATTTTCGACCAAAAATTTGTCCAACTCCAAAACGCTTAGAAAAAGACCTTTTGGGCGTGGGAGGGGCCAGAAAAGTAAGAGACTGGACATCCAGACATGGCACCAGAGTAGTGGAATACCTTACAGGACACTGCTGTAAACTTCACAAAAAGGGTTCCACATACACATCTAACAACAGCTCCCTTATCAGTCATGGTGAGCCCCCCAAAAGACCCCCAGAATCTACTAGACCTACCTGTCTACCATCCCAATAGCCCTTATGGCTGCAGGAGCCACTTATCTGGCAGTACAAAAGGGTTAGGGTTTTTTTGGGGGGTGCTCATATTTTTCATCATGAATGCAGTGATTAGAGTGACTTATGGGCCTGGGTCCTCCTCTCTATGGTTCACTAACTCACTCCCAAGACCACTTATGCCACCTCTGTGCAGCTCTACTAGGCTTTCCTATGCCAGGATGCCAGGTGCTGATGTTCTGGAGTCAGATATGTAAAGTTGTTATTACGATTTTTATGGGGGGGGGGAGTCGTGATCACTGGGGCAGTATGTGTGGGGGTCTGTACTTTGTGTCTGCAGTGCTTATCTGGTCACTTTGGATACCTTTTGTGCACTTAGACCTGGTTTTAGAAGGCCTAAGTCACAACGTCCAAGTTCCGTCTTGGCAGTGCTGTAAAACTTTCGGTTATACATGTAGTACGACTAAGTCTAGGACGGCCCATGTCCCACCCAAATACCGCCCTCGACACTCCTCCTGACACGCCCCTTTTAGCTCTGGTCGTTCATCAGCACTGTGAAGACCTAGGTCATTTTAAAATACATCTAAAACCCGGTTCGATTATCAACACTTGGGCTTTTAGATCGTCCAAGTGCCGATTTAGACCAGTTTTTAGATGTTTTTATGTTTCGATTATGAGCACCATATTGTTTTCTAAGAAACATGGAATAACATTCTCATTTGGGTAGGAGGAATTCTTTGATGTTTCCAAAAATAACTGAGCTCTTAAATACAGAATACAATTTTAACTACTTCAAAATATTAGACTTTCAGTATTAAAAGGGTCACTGATGAACTTCACCGAATCCAGATGACAAGTGAAAACATTAGGGGGTTGTACATTCATGACAGTTGCTCAGTTTGAGAAGTGGTTGGGAAGAGGCCTGAAACTTTTCAGATAAACTTAAAAAGTGCCTTCATATAAGTTACAGTCCATTTAGTAAAACCATGTTCAGTTGCTAAACATAATAATTATCTTCTAAAAATCACAGCTGCTTTTGATAAATAGGAGTAGTGAAAAGTGAAACTGGATGTGCTACTGACGACATTGGGTAGATACATCAGGATTGCCTGCCCAGTAGCATGTTGCTTTTTTCCCATGGCAGTTTCTTGTGTTTACTTTGGCAGTTAAGGCGGGAAAAAACAGGAAAAAGGTCTTTCATTAGTGTTCCATGCTGAATGTCTTTGAGTTATTCCAATAACACACCAGCACTATTTTCCAAAAGATTAGCATTGAGATATTTGATCATTTTATTCAGCTCACACATGTCTGTATTACATATTTTTTTATGAGCTCATAACCTTTTTTGGTTTTTACAAACCCAGCTACAAAGTTAAAAACATCTCAAAGGAAAACTACAAAAATTTGTATCTTCTCCTAAATACCTAACAGAATGAAATATGAATTTTTTAAGAAAGACTGGAGATCAGAAAGCAATGAGGTTTTGTTATTATTAAAACTGGTGTTTGAAACAAGGTCACTATTAGGGGTATAATCAAAAAAGTAAAACGTCCTAAAAACCACCTAAGTCGGCACTTGCATGCCCTAGTTGCCAGGATGTCCACATGCCGATATTAAAAACTGTTTTTCTGGATGTCAGGTGAGACATTTCTCCCGCTATGCATCCACATTTCCAGGAAGCGTGTTATGGGCGGGCTCAGGACATGCTTAAACTTGGATGTTTTGCGATGATAATCAAACCTTGGATGTCCTGGATGGAACTTAGATGTCTGGAGCTAGACCTATTATACAAGTGTCTAAGTGCCACAAATGTACCCAAAGGCCTTGATTCTGTATAGAACACCCAGTCTTAGAAGCCGCCTAAGCAGCTTTTGAGAATCGCACACAGACGTCCTATAGAGAATCGTGCCTAAGCTTGCCTAAGAACCCGATTCTCTAACCAACGTCCGGTTAGAGAATTGGGTTGCCACTGAGCTTATTGCGGCAAGGGATCTCCCTGCCACTATAAGTTTAGCGGCAACCTGTCCCCACCCCCCGCAAAGACTACTGGCAGAAGGGATGCCCAATCCCTCCTGCCGGAATGCCTTAGCAAAAGGACCCCTTATTTAGTAACCTGACATGCACATTCCTAGGGGAAGATGGGGACCTACAGGGGCCCAAGTAATTTGTCATTAATAGAATATTGGTGGGAACAATTAGGAAAAAGTGTGATTTTTTTCATGTGTAACACAGGAGTGATGTGACTGTAGCAACTGAGATGCGTGACTTTACTAATCAGATTCTTCAAGTTAGCCTTTTCTGATGCAAAACAAATTTTTAGGGATGGGCAGCCCAAACTTTTTTAAAAAAATTTTGTTTCAATTCCTGTGCCATTGCAGCATTGTTCATTTTGTTTTCTTTTGGTTAGTCTTCAATTTCATGTCAGGAACATAGTCATTAAGAGTGCATGTTTTTTGCAAACAAAAATCCACAAAACTGAGGACAAGCCCCACTCCCCAATGTCACTTTTTTCTGCTAGTTTTCTTTTAACTGTATGCAATAACATGTGGTATATCATTGACTTTTCCCATGTCGCTGCAAATGACAACCCAACCCGACCAATTTTGTGTGTGATTTATAATAATTCAGAAGGTTTCTGTTACCCATTGGTACCCTCTCATTCATAGGAAATGCATTGTTTTATTTCAATTAGAGTTTGGCAAATTGGAGCACAGGGAAATTAAACAGTTTGCAAAAAGGATTAGAATTTAGGAACATTACTCATATGTTCAAAGAAAGAAAAAAAAATCTACAATAAATTGAGCTTTTTGTCAGAGAAAAAATGGATTCAATGTCAGGAGCTTATTAATCTTAGCCCCTTTTACTAAAGTGCATTCAGAAGTTAATACAGGAAGGAGCAAGTGCTGTTGGCGTACACCTGTAGTAAATGTCAGAAGGAACTAGTCTTTCCTTATTCAGTAAAACCTTGGATTGCGAGTAACTTGGTGTGCGAGTGTTTTGATAAGACGAGCAAAAATTTTTATTAAATTTTAAATTGATATATGTAGGCAGAACGGATTGGATTATGTAAGTCAAAAAGGGGCACTGGTTGGTTGAAAAGGGTGAGGAGAATTGACGGGTTTATTTTATTTTGGACGGTAGGGTGTTGGTGGGGTTGGGAGTGAAATTGCTCCCTCCCTGCCCTCCCTATGGTTTGGGGGGGTGTCTTAATTTGGTTGGTTGGGTGGGGGGTTGGTCGCAGCTTTGTTTGCGGAAAAAGGATGAGTATGGGGGTGAATTCTGGAACAGTGGGGATTAATAAGGTGATGTGTTAATGTGTTGTTATCGGTTCATGTGTGAAACCGCAATGGGTAGCGGCAGGACTCTGCAACACCGCGAGGCTTGCTGGGGGAAGTTGGGTTGGGAATGTGGGGAATTTATGAGATGGGGCTAGTTCGACACCAAATAGCTTCAGTATATGAGATGTTTAAGCTATTAATGAATTTATACTGTAAGGATGTTAATGTTTTATAACATTGAATTATTAATAAGTTTAATAAAGCTGTGGCCCATGTTTTGCCATTAATTAGGTGCATTGTGGTTTTTTGATTGGATGTATAATTACGAGGATTGGTGCGAGTGCCAGTGTTACTACAATTTTCTAGAAAAGCGCATAAATGGATAGCATTTGGGTGCCCAGATTCCATTATAGAAAACTAGGATAACATGGTATCAGGGTGCCTAACATTTATGCACCCCAGGTACACTATAAACTAGAAAAGGGGCACTCAACTTATTGAAATATTAGAGAAAGAGGCAATAGTATATCGCTGACCCTAGTATATATGGTCTATAAACCATATATCTTCACACCTCATTCACTCCAGCATTTTTGGGAACCATTCAATCCTCAGTAAGGCCACCTTCCCACTTAATATGCACTCATAGTGGGCGACTTTATACCTCAGTTCGTCATTGGATCATTTATACTTTTATTCATTTATGAAATTTCCATTTTACTTTATTCTTATCTTGAATAGTTTATAAATATTATAAATATTAACCAAAAGTGGTTTACTTAGCTTTATTTAATTTAACTTCTGGTCTCAGTTCGCAGAAAAGGGGAGATAATTGACATGTTTCACCCATGTATTAACAGCGGTTTTCTCAAGGCTATCACTAATAATAAAACTGAATACATTACTCTTATTTATCCCATTTAAAACCACTCAAACACTTATCCCTATTTAATTTAGAAGTTTCTTATTATCTTACCTCATAACTCATACTCCATTCTGAACAGACCTATTCACTCTCCAGAGATGGGGGAAACACTTCCGACTTCCTGTTTATAAAGACCCATCCCATCACAGACGTCAACGTGATCCAAGCATAAACCACGTGGACGGCTGGCGTCGGGACGGTCTCTCACTACTTACTAATCTCTATTCATTCATAATTATAGATGCAATTAAACTCTTTTATCATTTTAGGATGACATACTAGCCATAGACCTGGGGTAATTGTGGCAATGTAAATGAAGTAAGGACACATGTAATTATAGTATTCTATCAGTTATGTGCATAAATGCTTAGTACATAGGTGGAATAGAAATATATAAATAAATAAAAATGCATAAATTGGAGCTCCACCCATGTCCTACTCATGCTCTGAAAACAAGCAGGGGTAGACAAAAGAATTTCCAATATCCGGGATTAAAAACTCTAATAATAAATGCACCAACATTAAAATGACTCATGTACGCTGCTACCTACCAGTGGCATAGCTATAGAACTGTGGTCTCAGGTCCATACAGTAGCAGCACACCTTTGAGGTAGCTGGGGGATCCCCAAGCCCTGCCAGCTAAAACTTCTCAAATCTCTCCTTCCTGCCTACCCTTAAACAGCAGAACTTCAGCATCAGCGAGCAGTGTGACTGATTCACACTGCTTGTGCCAGCTCCACAGCCTTCCTTCTGACATACTCCATCTATGCAGGAGCAGGAAGTTGCATCAGAAGGAAGTCTATGGGGCTGGTGTGAGTTGTGGGGCTGCTGTTAAAGATTTGCTCTCTTTTGAGACACCAGAGTGCCAAGTAAGGTGGATTGCCTGGGTGGGAGAGGTGTGGCTTGAGACGCTGGAGTGCCATATTGCCTGGGCAAGAGAGGGAGAGATCTGCCCACCCACCTTGGGTTTTGCCCACACAAAATCGGGTTTAAACATTTACAAAAAAAACCCTGATAATTAAGCTCCTCCCTTACATACTATAAAAAACCATTTTTATGATTGTTATTATTACTGGAAAACAGAGAAAATATTTATACATTAATCAGGTTTATTACAAGAAGCTACAGAAACTTTGCAATGTATAAACAAATGCAAACTGTGCAAAGAAATAAATTTCCCAAGAGTTATTTTTAATCTTACTGAATGAATTAGATCCTGCAATAACCTTAGTTTGGAAAGTAGCTGAGTTACATTTTAAATCCAAACAAAGGATTGTATGAGACAATAAAGGTTATGTGGCTGTGTTCCATCTCTGACCGCCATGGCTATTAATTTAAACAGATGTGACCCCTACACAACAAAGTTCCAAAGGTGTGTTGAGAGGACTTTTATTTCCTATAAATAGATCTAATACCAGGTCAACTGGACCTATTCACATTGCACTTCCTAAAGAAAATAGCTTCAGACAGCTAAGCAAAAGAATTATGGAGAGTGCTGGGATAGGAAATATCTCATGTTCCTGATATATTATGATTGGCTCAGAAAACAAGGAAGTCAAAAGCCAAAGGTAGCCCTGAAGAGTGCTAAACTTTACTCTGCTAATGTACACAACAACATCCTCATACAAGCAGATGTGGTTTTTTAAAAATGCTGAAACATTAAGCATTTAGTATGTGCTGTTTTTACCCTAGGGATTCTTAGGAAACTCTGCTAAAAGGAAAGGATATGGAACCAATTTTCAGACCTAGGCAATTCAATGACTATTAAATGATTCTGTCATTAACATGAAGAGGGAGAAAACGCAACAATCTGTACAACAAATTGTTTAACCATGGGTCTACATGCAAATGAGATTTTTTTTTCCTTAATAACTGAGCAAACATTATGATTATATTCTTGAAGGCTATGAGGAAATAACCACTTTTCTGAACTGCTAGCCCAGTTACTATATTATTTCAATGATTTATTTATGCATAGTCTCGGATATTTCAGTGCATGTATGGCTTTTCAGGCATTCATCATATAAAAGCTTATTTCCCATTATATAGCATGTTCTTCCACAACACTGTACATTTCCCATTCACCCTGTTAGGGTCTTGTAGTGTTACTATGATGTTTGGAGACAAGTTTTCAGTATTTTTCTTTAAGTCATATATTTCCTGTATATACAGCACTCAGCTATAAGTCAAGAAATGAA
Organism: Geotrypetes seraphini; assembly: GCF_902459505.1. Taxonomy (NCBI): domain Eukaryota; kingdom Metazoa; phylum Chordata; class Amphibia; order Gymnophiona; family Dermophiidae; genus Geotrypetes; species Geotrypetes seraphini. The sequence continues at coordinate 60,766,051 of NC_047087.1, forward strand.
TAACACCCCGTAGTGCTAAAAAGTTAATTCCTCCTTCTTTGTACCCCAGAAATTTCTCACTCCACTTGCAGTTTGGCATCTCAGTTCCTCTTCCCCATTGCCCGTCATGTACCTTCAAAGTCTCTTCCGTAAAACAATAGTAGTGCACCAGTCAGTGGCAGACCAAGAGGGGGGCAGAGGGGGGTCAGTCCGCCACAGGTACACGTCCCAAGGGGGTGCACAGCTGGCCACCCTCCAGTGTTCTCCCTAGGGCAGTGGTCGGCAAACTGTGGCTCGTCTACAGCAGGCATGCCCAACCTGCTTCACTTCTCTTCTCACTGCCCTCCCCCAAGCCATCGCTGCCATCGTGGAACAGGCCGGCGCCATGTTCTGAGATCGCCCTGCTTCTCTTCCTCGCAGGGCTGACCAACTCTCACCACCCGATGTCAATTCTGACATCAGAGAAGACGTTCTGGGCCAACCAATTGCTGCCTGGCTGGCCCGGAACGTCCTCTCTGATGTCAGAATTGACGTCAGGTGGCGAGAGTTGGTTGGCCCCACGGGGAAGAAAAGCAGGGGGAACTCGGTGCCACCCTGTTCCTGTTGGCGGCAGTGGCAACATGTTTCCCAATGGTGGTGGCATGGGGGAGGGGAGGGAGCCAGAAAGAAAGAAAGGGGAGAAGACAAGGAGCCAGAAAGAAAGAAAGAAAGGGGGGCAGGGTGAAACAAAGAAAGAAAGAAAAAAATGGGGCACGGAGACAGAAAAGACAGACATAGAGAAAGAAAGGGGCATGGAGAGAGAAACAAAGAAGGGGGCAGGGTGAAACAAAGAAAGAAATGGGGCACGGAGAGAGAGAAAGACAGACATACAGAAAGAAAGGGGGCATGGAGAGAGAAAGAAAGAAGGGGGCAGGGTGAAACAAAGAAAGAAAGAAAGAAATGGGGCACGGAGAGAGAGAGAGAGACAGATATACAGGTAGTAAAAGTGATTTTATTTTCAATTTAGTGATCAAAAGTGTGTCCGTTTTGAGAATTTTAATATCACCTCTATGCTGATGACTCCCAGATCTACCTCTCTAGACCAGACATTTCTATAGGAATCCAGGTCAAAGTCTCAGTCTTCCTGTCTGACATTGCTGTCTGGCTGTCTCACCAACATTTAAAACTGAACATGGCCAAGACTGAGCTTCTTATCTTTCCGCCTAAGCCAACTTCTCCTCTTCCTCCATTTTATATTTCTGTAGATAACACTCTCATCCTCCCTGTCTTGTCAGCTCGCAACCCCGGGGTCATCTTTGACTCCACTCTCTCTCTTTTTCTGCACAAATCCAACAGACTGCTAAAACCTGTCATTTCTTTCTCTATAATATTACCAAAATCCAACCTTTCCTTTCTGAGCAAACTACCTATACCCTTATCCACACTCTTATCACTTCTTGTCCAGATTACTGCAACTTGCTTCTCACAGATCTTCTGTGTAACCATCTCTCTCAAAATTCAATCTGTTCAAATTTTGCTGCATGACTTATATTCCGCCAGTGTCACTATGCTCACATTACTTTTTCTTTCATGTCACTTCATTGGCTCCCTATCTATTTCCACATAGAGTTCAAACTCCTCTTATTGACTTACAAGTACATTCACTCTGCAGATCCTCAGTATCTCTCCTCTTTTACAGCATATATTCAAATAAAAAACAAGATTTAAGGCCCTAAAAATGGCCCCAAAATGGGGATCTTTCTTTATATTCGATTCTCATCTAATTACCCCCCTCCCAAATCCACAACAGGCCTCTCCATAGGCCTCCAGTACTGCCCTGGTGGTCTAGTGGTATGGGGAGCTGGAGCTACCGATCAATCCCTCCCTTCCTCACAGTGATTTTACCTCTGCAACTAACCAGTCTGCTCCCTCCACTCCCCTCCCGGTCCCCCTGCAGGCCTAACATAGGTCCCTGGTGGTCCAGCGGTGAGATGGGGGCAGAAGCAATTCTTCTACGTTCCTGCCCGGCAGCCTCTGTAGTAAAAAAAATGGGAAAGGGACTTGTATAACACCTTTTTGTAGTTATACAACCACACGCGGTTTACATACAGGTGCTTTTCCTTATCTGTCCCAGTGGGTTCACAATCTATCTAATGTACCTAGGGCAGTAGATTAAGTGACTTGTCCAGGATCACAGGGAGCAGTGCGGGGTTTGAACCCACAACCTCAGGGTGCTGAGGCTGTAGCTTTAACCACTATGCCACACTAAAAAATGGCTGCTGTGAGTTCCTTGTTTTATTATTCCCTCAGTGAGAAATTTCTTAGCCCGTATTTGTCCTGTTTCAATTAGATTGTAAGCTCTATTGAGCAGGGATTGTTTCTTACATACTTAAAGTACAGTGCTATGTACATCTAGAAGCACTATAGAAATGATAAGTAGTAGAAGTTTATGGCCTCAACTTATACATAGAATATTGTATCATTTTTTTTAAGAAAATGTATGCATGTACTTTTAAGTTTGAAGGTTTTGTCCCTCCTTTTTCTGCTGGTAGGTTTTCTTAGAGCACAGTTATGTATATTATTTTCCAATCCTGTCCAATGCAGACTCTCATGAATGTCATCCCGAAATGTAGCTAAAAGTACATATTTTGTGGAATAATACACTTACTTTTTAACATATTGAAGTAGGGCCATTTTCAGTAATTTTGTGTTTGTATATCACTACCTATTTAATAATAATAATAATAATTTTATTTTTATATACCGCCTGACCAGGAGTGGCTCTAAGCCAGGGATCTCAAAGTCCCTCCTTGAGGGCCACAATCCAGTCGGGTTTTCAGGATTTCCCCAATGAATATGCATTGAAAGCAGTGCATGCACATAGATCTCATGCATAGTCATTGGGGAAATCCTGAAAACCCGACTGGATTGCGGCCCTCGAGGAGGGACTTTGAGACCCCTGCTCTAGGCGGTTCACAACAGTTAAAACTGAACATGCAGCAAAAAATACAATTTGAAAGTAAAAATACATCAGATAGTAAAACACAAGAAATGCATAATATTTTAAAAGACAACAGAGTACATTAGGATACAAATTTATCAACTAATTGTATCTTCAATAATTATGACTTTGAAATGATCCTTATGTTTTGTGCTTAGACCTGGCAAGGAAAGGGTGTTGGATATAATTATTTAAACTCATCTGTTGAAGGTGGTAGAGTAAAACCAAGGAAGATGACAAAAACTATCCTGGATAAGAAGTGATATTTGCAATTCTTCGGATTTCGCTAGTTGTGTAATAATGACTGCTGGGTGATTCTCTTAACAAAGTGAACAGGAATAACTGGGCAGAATGCAGTGGCCAGACAAGAATATACTAACATAGTAGAATTTCTGGCTGAATCTACTGTGTTAGTACCTTCTCTGCCTTGTCTAATCAATCACCTTGATAAAATGGAATGGGTTGTAGGAACATCTGAAATACACACACATAGAATATACCATTTCTTTTGCATTCAAAAAGTGAATCATGCCCAAAGAGTATCACACACACATAGACATGGAGTTATGGCTTGCATCCTGATAGCTGAGCCACCAACTCCACCCTCCTAATGTGAAGTTATGGCTACTGGGGGAAAATTTGTGCAGAACCCAGTGGTATAGGTGATGCATGCTGGACCTGAGAGGCAGATGATGGTCCATTTTCCCTATCTCCTACCCTTTCTGTCCTGTGTTGATTTGTTGAATGTTTTTGCGAGCTGTCAGACCATGAAAGCATTGGAGGGGCTGAATAATGAATGGGCCATGTAAAGGAAAGGTCAGTTCTGCCAGATGAGATGATGAGGTTGTTCTTTAATGGGCAAGACAGCTGTCAATCAGTGATGGGGAAAATAGATTGCAGAGGTGGGAAATAGTGCTTTTTAATGTTTTCACGCATGATGATCTTCTGTGCCAGTGTTAATCATGATTGTATCTAGCTAGACCATTGCATTTTCTTTTACGCTAAAAAAGTAATTTTCTTTAGATATGTTGTAGCTAGAATTTTCCTTCTTAAAATTTTAATTTTATGAATCACCTAACAGAGAACTCCTTGCAATGTTCATATTTAGTAACAAATATATGCATTCATTTAAAGGAGCATAATTGCAAAGAGTCATTAATACACAACTAGCAAAATCCGATGAATTACAAAATCAAAACCTAAAATGTAAATATTTAAAAATAAGCATGAAACATCAAAATAGGTAGCCTTTTCAATGTTGACCTGTCCTTTCATCCTCATGTTAAATCAATGGGCTGACTTCACTCTTATACGAAATTGTGATAGCAGTTTTTAACACTGTGAGCCGCGCTGAATGGCCCGCACTGCTCCCGACGCTCATAGAGTTCCTATGAGCGTTGGGAACAACGCAGGCATTTCAGCACAGCTCTCAGCGTTAAAAACTGCTAGCGCAGTTTAATAGAAGAGGGGGACTACTAGTATATCCAATTTGACAATAACTATTCATGTTTGTTTTACATCAAAGTTAGATTAATATGATTCTCTCTTGATTGGTCTTCCAATATAATAATGTAAAAAGACTGTCTTCAACTAATCAGAATGCAACTGCTTGCATAATATCAGGATGTAATTATAGAGCTATTATGACTCCTAAATTTGAAAGAGCTCATTGTCTTCCCGTTGATTATTGTATCCAGCTTATGGTGCTTTGATTTTTAAAGCTCTGCTTAATGTGGGCCCCAGTTATCATAATGGTTAATTATCAGCCTTGTCTGCCTTTAAGCAATTCTCAGGCTTTCCATCTAGCTATATCTTCCTTTAAATAAATTTGGATGGTCATTTCAAGGAATAATGCCTTTTGCTGTGTTGGCTCTGTTTGGTGAGACACACATCCTTCTGAGCTTCACATTGAAGCAGATTTTATTTATTTTTTGCATGCTTGTTTTCATAAGTTTGCATCTGAATTATTTGATTATAATTTTCATTTTTATATAATTTTGCTCATGTATTACTGTATTTTTTTATGTTATGAGAAGACCCATTTTAGATTGTGATTGGAATTGAGATGTCCAAGTCAGGACTTAGCTCCCTCTACATCAGGGTTGTCCAACATCAGTCTTCAAGAGCTGCAATCCAATTAGATTTTCTGGATTTCCCCAATAAATTTGCATGAGATCTATTTGCATGAACCGCTTACATTATATGCAAATAGATATCATGCATATTCATTTGGGAAATCCAGAAAATCTGACCTGGTGAGGGCCAAGGTTAGATGCCCCTGCTCTATATTTTACTAAAGGCTCTGCTGTCCATGGAGCTATTTGTAAAATTCCTAGAATGATGTGAAGGAGATCTTGCCCATTTGTCAGCATGTCCAATGGGAGCACTGAATTTTTAAACATTAAAAAAAAAAAAAAATCAAGTCCTGTGCTTAATTATTATGTTGCTGCAACCAGGAACATTGCAGATTTCTGGCTGCAGCAATGTTAGTGGGCCCCAAGTCAGGACTGCGGATAAAGGGGTTAATCAGAGCAAGGCAAACAGGGCAGCTGCCTGGGCACCACAGCTCCGGGCTCTCTCTGCTGTGTTCCTTTCCTAGAATCTACTCCTTTTATTCCCCCCCCCTTTGCGCGCATCTACCTTAAATTTGTTGTAAAAGTTGCAGGGCGGTGGCAGTGATTCACAGCACTGTTCTTCCACCGGCTCCAGCATCTTCTTGCCACTGCGGCATTCCCCAGTGGAAACAGGAAGTTGTGAGAGGTCACAGTGGAGAGAAGGTGCTGGGGCTGGGAGGCAGCACAGCGCTGTGAGTCACTGCCATCTCCCAGAAACTTTTACAACAAATTTAAGATAAACACATGTGCTGGGGTGGGGGAATAAAAGGAGTAGATGCCATGGAAGGGACATGTCAGAGAGAGCCATCAGCAGCAAGATATTGTTTCCACTACAGTGTCACCTAGAAATAATGCCCCTCCTGAGGCATGTTGGATTTCAGGGAGGGGTAGAAGGCGGAGAGGGAGAGATATTGGACTTGGGGGAGAGAATGGGAGAAGGGAGAGATATTGGACTCAAGTGAGGGAATGAAGGAGAGATTTGAGACTCAGGGATGAGGTAAGGGAAGAAGGGCAGGAGGGAGATAAATCAGATTTGAAAGGAAGAGATGGACTTGGGAGAGGGCAGAGGGGTTAGAAGGAGGATAGGGAGAGCTAGCAGATTGATATAGAAGGGGAACAGGGAGAAATGGATAGAGGAGGATAGAAGGAGCAGGAGAGGGAGAGATGGACAAAGAGGGCAGAGGGGATGGAAGAGGCTCAGGAAGAGATGGCAGAGGGAAGAGATGGACTGGTGGAGGGGCAGAATATGGAAAGGACAAACTGGGGAAAGGGAAAGATTCAAGGGAGAAGGCAGAAGGGGGAGGGGGAGATGGATGACTCAGAGATAGCAGAGGAGGGAGAGGAGAGATGGACTTGGTGCCAGAAAGGAGGAGGGAGTAGAGATGTCAGACTTAGGAGGAGGGAATAAAAAGACAGGAAGGAGAGATGTTGGACCTGTGGAAGGGATAGAGAAAGGGAAAGTTGTCAAGGAGACAAATGAGAGCAGAATAATGAGTATAAAGGGTAGAAATGTGGTAATGAGAAACAGATAAAATGGAATAGGAGGATGGAAAATATGAAAGCTAGGGGATGAGAGAAGGAGATTAGATAAAAAGTAAAAAAAGGAATAATTACAATGTTCCCTCTAAGCTGTGCAGCCACACAACTTTTGGCAATAGTCCTCGCAGCTGTTCAACCCCACTGCACAGGGAAAGGAGGAGAGAGAAATAACAGACAGGAAACCCTGGTAAGAGTTAAGAGAAAGCAAGGGAACAAAATTAGAAAATTGGGAGGGGCCTTAGGCACTTAGGCCAATTGGAACCTTAGGCCCCTCCTCGGAGCATTCCAGAATGCATCGAGAAGGTGAAGGTTCACCATTTTGGAGGAGGTGGGCCTACCGGCCATGGGAGTGGGCATCCCTCTTGCTTGCCATCTGCAAAGGTATGGGAGAGGGAGGTTTGGGATAAGTCGGGGGGGATGTTTGGGTATGAGGGAGTGTTGGGGTATGTTGGGGAATGTCAGGCAAGTATCAGGGAGGTGTTGGGGATTGTCGGGTGGGTGTTGGGGAGTGTCATGTGTTCAGGGGATCAACGGGGTTGGCGGCAGGAGGAAGTGGGCATCCTTCCTGCTGGGAGACTACAACGGGGGGCTCAGGGGTGGCAGCGGGAGAGTTTGGGCATCCTTCCTGCTGGCCAAATTTGCAGGGGGGTTCGGGGTTCCCTGCCATAGCCGCTCAGCTGATTGTGGCAGGGGGATTCCCTTGCCACGAACAGATGATGGGAAGGGATCAGGCATTATTCTCTAACCGGCACTTGTGACATGGGTGCTGGTTAGGCATGGTTGGGCATCTGTCCCTTAGGGCAGACACAATTCTATAAAGGGCGTTGTTGTGCAATTCTCAGCTGCTTCTTAGGTGGCTGCAGAAACAGGCATCCTATACAGAATTTTCCTCTAAATTGTCTTCCCATGCCCTATGCCTCCTGCCGAAATGCAAAATATAAATATCTAAGTTGGTGGATTTTCCAAAAAGCTCTGCCGGCTGAAGACCACTTCCTCCAGTGCAAGGGTCAGAACTCTTCATGCTCTGCAGCTGGTGGCAGCTCAGGGACAGTGACGCTAGCTAAAGAGCTTGGAGATTTCTGGCTGCCAGACTGAAGGAGTTGGTCTTCATCTGACAAGGTTTGGGGATCCCCACTAGCTAATTTTTGGTGAACCTGGGCCTAGAGCCGCTGTGTGTTCAGTACAGAAAGATGTGCATATCTGGTTTTATTTCTCCAGTGTGTTATACTTGGGGTTCCCAGTTCAATTTCTATTTGTGATCCCTTGTTCTGTGTTGGTAAAGGTCTGTCTATATTTTGTGTGCAAAGAAGTCATTTAAAGTTGTTTTATGTGTGGTAGTAATGGGGGGAGGAGAGGATCAGGGACTCCCTCTTTAATTTCTTCCCTGGGCCTCAACATGTCTAAAACTGGTCCTGCATCAGAGGGATCAAGTCCACTCAACCTCCAGACAAGTCCTGACATCTTTCTCACCCTGTTCCAGCAAGATCCATTGACTCCTTCCACACCCCTAGATTTTCTCCCATCAAGATCTATTACCCTTCCCATTGGTTTCCCTGTTTTCTAATGAGGGGACAGAAATCATCTCCCAAAGTTCCTTCATAATTAACCTCTGGGTGCCTATGACTACTTGTGGTAGCATTACCACTAGTGCCCCTAGATGACAAACTGCAAAATAATGATGTCTGACCAGCTTTTTTTTTTTTTTTTTGGAGGGGGGGGTGGTGCTGTTGGCTTCTGCACATTACCTCTTGATGTAGACCACACATTTAAACTGGGAGCTGGCATTTGACTTGCCCTGAGACATACATAAAAAGTGACATGAATTTATTTTATTTTATTTTATATATAGACATGGCATCCCATTGTAAAATGGGAATTATACATCTGTTTTGAGAACATGCCCAAACCATACCTCACCACATCCCCTTCAAATTTCTGTGGCCTCAGGCTATACATGTGCAGATAGTGGCTTTCTGATTTACAGACTTTAATGTGGGAGGAAAGATTAATCAGTTTCCAAATCTGGACCCATTACATAATACCACCACAGTAAAGTTTTTTGGTTTTTTTTAAGGTAAATGGGGTATGTCCAGCCTGTAGGGAGAAACAACTGTGTCATAAAAATTAATCATTAATGTTTTAAGTGGCAGAAGCATGCATTATTTGTTTATAATGCAAGTTTTGGTGGCACATTACAAACAAAATAATAATGTGGTAAAAAGGATATCAGTGCATTTAAAGAACCTCATTGTTATGCAAATTTAATAATACTTCTAGTGTTTAACTTTCCAAACAGCATTATTCAAGAAAAAATGATACCAGTTCTAAGTTGGCAATTTTTGCTTCCTGAAAACAATGTGAAGCTCAGTTTTCTCAAGCACCTATTAAAAGAGCCAGTGGGTTTCTGATTCTACCCACCCCTTGATCCTTACCTTAATAATTGCCCCCAGATCAGCTCCTCTCACCCCCATATCTCCCTGGGTGGGGGCTATACAATTCTGAAAATAATACCTGAATGTAAAAAAACTTCCTTTACAAATCCCCTGGAAGGTAAAATTGCATTCCTTTCAATGAGATTAGAATGAATTTTAGATAGAACTAGTAGATACATTGAATAATCATTTTGTATGAATTTAGTCTTAGGAAAAACAATTCTCAAAAATAAGACCTAAAAGTTTCTTTTGCATTGTCAAATTGTTGAAAGAATGTTTTCCCTGTCCTATAATGAGGAACTCATGAGTTTTAAGCCCTACCATTAAAAAGAACTGAATGTCAACACATGATAAATCCCAAAAGCAAAGCAGAAAATTCATAATAAAATTAGAATGTAAATAAATTCAAGGTGTCTAGACACAAATAAAAAATATCATGACAGTACGCAAATTAGAAGCAGGACTTAGCATGGAAATCTGAAGTAAAATAAGCAAGTGCATTCCAGCTTTATTTTACTGCTGATAAAAAGCCAAATGAAGTGTGCTCTTGGCCTACTCCTTCAGCAATATAAAAGCAGTGACATGCCATCTCTGGGTTACCCTTTGAAGTATGGAGGACATCTGATGTCACAAAGGATGTGGAGCCAGATGATTGCTGCTCAATACTCTGGGGCTACAAAAACAGCAGAAAAGCAGATGGGGACCTGGCAAGTGGGTAAATACCTCCTCTGTGGTGGCAACTAAAAACTTAGTTGGCCCAGCATTGAATATCAATATGGCTGGCTAAGGGCTCCTTTTATCAAGCAGTGGTAGAGCATTTTACTGTAGGCCAGTGAGGTAAATGCTCCAATGTTCATAGGAAATGAATGAGCATCAGAGCATTTGCCTCACCAGTCCATGGTAAAATGCTCTACCTGTGCTTGATAAAAGGAGTCTTATGTTTTTAGTGGCCAAAAATAGACCAGATATTCAAGGTCGTCAGAAATGGCCCAGCATTGTATCTCATAAGAACATAAGAACATAAGAAGCGCCATCTCCGGATCAGACCTTCGGTCCATCAAGTCCGGCGATCCGCACACGCGGAGGCCCTGCTAGGTATACCCCTGGCTTATTTTATAGCCAACCATATCTTTATATGCCTCTCTCAAGGAGATATGCATCTAGTTTGCTTTTGAAGCCTAGGACTGTCGATTCCGCAATAATCTTCCGTGGGAGAGTATTCCAGATGTCAACCACTCTCTGTGTGAAGCAGAACTTCCTGATATTAGTCCTGAACTTGCCCCCCCTTAGCTTCATTTCATGTCCTCTTGTCCGTGTCAAATTGGACAATGTAAATAATCTTCTCTGCTCTATTTTGTCGATTTCTTTCAGTATTTTGAAGGTCTCGATCATATCCCCACGCAGTCTCCTTTTCTCAAGGGAGAACAATCCCAGTGTTTTAAGTCGATCCTCATATTCCAGTTTCTCCATACCCTTCACTAGTTTAGTTGCTCGTCTCTGCACCCTCTCCAGCAGTTTTATATCCTTCTTTAGGTAGGGAGACCAATGTTGGACGCAGTATTCCAAGTGGGGTCTGACCATTGCCCTATAAAGCGGCATTATAACTTTCTCCGATCTACTCGAGATTCCTTTCTTTATCATGCCCAACATTCTATTTGCCTTATTTGCCGCTGCCGCGCATTGTGCCAACGGCTTCAGGGTCCTATCTATCAGTACACCCAGATCCCTTTCTTGTTCACTTTTTCCCAGAGTTGCACCTGACATTCTGTACTCGTATTCCTTATTTTTACTGCCTAAATGCATTACCTTGCATTTCTCCACATTGAACTTCATCTGCCATCTCCAGGCTCAGCACTGACCACAGGAGTCAGTCCGGCTAGCTCCTGCAGTCTGAATACCAGGACCAAATGATTTAATTAAGGGAAATCCTCTGCCACCCAACCCGATCTAGATCTGAGACAGATAATTATTCCAGACCTAATCACATCTTAGTCCCCTGAGGATCTAGAAGTTTTGCTTATTGCCAGCGGCACTGGAAAATACACGTGGCTTGAGTTAGAGGTTTCATTTTCCCTGGCTGGTTCCAGACTGATGCTTGGCTTCACCTCAGTCTGTGGTTCTAGGCCTGAGTCCTCCTTTTGAGGTGCAATGTTGACTACCCAGCAGATTTGGGAGAGAGTAATAGCTGCAGTAGCATGGGAAGGGGGAAATATATTGGTCACTGCTGCTGCTTCTAGGATTATGGTGGAAAATCCAATGCCTGCTGAGGTGGGGGACAGCTACTATTACAAATTTAAACAATTAAACTGAAATTAGTAACACATGCAACAATAAATCTGGATAGTCTCCATATGAGCCAACTTTTCAAAATGATTGGGGGTGCTAAAGCCAATGAAAATTACTGGTAGGCCTCCATGGATACAGTCTAGGAGTGTGCTCAATATGGCTTCCATGATAGTAGCTATGACCTCTGTGGAAGACTTGATTTAATCTGTGGCTTCTTTAACTGTGGAAATACATGCTAAGGTCCAATCTCAGGACTCTCTGGTACAGGATGAGAAAGCAGTATATTTAACTTGAAGATATTTAAAAAGGCCTTTTAATTCAGAGCACTAAAAAGTGGCCTGCACTATCTCCCCAGCACAGGTCTTACCCATACACTAAGGCCATTGGAAAGAGGCCAATTTTTCTATTTCAGCAGTAGTGGCTACACTCAAATTTTCCGATTAGCGCATGGCCATAAGCATGTGAACACTTCCTGACATTGTAATGTTAGCTTGCAGAAAGGTAGCTGTGCTAACTGATTAACACGGGAATAGGCACAAAAAATCCAAAAGAAAACTATTTTTAGCACATGTTACCCATGCACTCATACAAAAAGTGAGCATGCCCTGTGCATTATAAGCTGCGGGAGAAATCCACTGCTTATTTCTAAGATAAGCAGCCTAAAATCTGTTTTACTACTTGGGATCTTGCTAGGTACTTGGGACTTGGGTTGGCCACTGTTGGAAACAGGAAACAGGGCTTGATGGACTTTTGGTCTGTCCCAGTGTGGCAATTATTATGTTCTTAACCAGGGCTGCCCAAGTCCGGTCCTCGAGATTTACTAGCAGGCCAGGTTTTCAGGATATCCACAATGAACAGGCAAATCTCTCTCATGCCTATTCATTGTGGATATCCTGAAAACCTGGCCCGCCAGTAGATCTCGAGGACCGGACTTGGGCAGCCCTGTTCTTAACAGTAGCCTGCATTAATAACTTCCCTCCTGAGACTGTTTTTTTTTCTTTTATTATTTCCTATGATTCAATTGCTTATAATTGTATGATCAATCATCTTTTCTTTCATCTCTGTTTGATGTAAAATGTAAAATTGCACCACCCCCTTAAAATAGGTGTAACTTACACACACCTGCAACACGATATAGTCTGTTATAACATTACCTTCTAATAAATTAAACTTCATTCTTTGGAAGCAGCCTCTCCAGACCACAGTGAAAGCCCTGTGATAAGACGATCAGAGGAATCAAGGACTTACTCCACTAGTACTATATCTGTTGTATAGATTAAAATTCCTGCCATAGTTAGTCGGGTTCATAATTAGAATTCCTATGTACGCTCATCTTCTTAGACACTCCTGTTATCCTTTTCTTCTCCTCTCTTCTCTCTTTCATTTTTCTTTCCTTTTTCTTTACTGCTCTCTCTCATCTTTATCTTATATATCCCTTACATACATTTTTAATAATTGGAGCCTTTGCTCCTATACAGTTAAACATAGATTTATATATTTTATATACAGAAAGCTTTATTTTGTTTCTATGTACTTTAAATGATTCTTGTATCCTTTAAAATACTTAATAAAAATTATTGAACTAAAAAAAAAAAAAAAAGAATTCAGACTTGTCCTTTTAAAAGCAGTTATAGTCATCATAAGAAAAGGCACTAAGGGATTCTTTGCAGAGTAAACACATTTGCATTACTTTAGAAAGGCACGCTCCAAAAATATGTCTAAAGCTATGTTCAACAACACTGTTTTATCATAAGCGGCCATGTTTTAATAAACACTTCATCTTTTTTGTATTTCATTCATTCTCATCACAAGAATAGAAACATAACACCATATATCACTGTATAACACATTTTCCTATAAATGCTGATAAGCACAAAATATTTTTCATCATTTACATATTCCCTGTGATAATATATGACAGGATTAAAGCTACATCCATCATATGCCTAACTAACCTAGCTGTAATGAATTTTTTAAATGTAATGGTTTCTGTCACAAAGAAAATCATAGGTAATGTCTTTTGACACAGTTTGCTGCTGAATGCTAGGTTTTAAATTGTAAATACAACTTCATTTTTAATTAGATTTATGAACACAACGATATATATATATATATTTTTACAATATATCCAAGGTTGAAAATGGAAAATAAATTAGCTCATAAGGCTCATAAGTAGATATGATTTCACAAGACAGATGATTTCACAAGTGATTTCAAAAATTGTACTCACTAGACTTTTGTATACATGCATCTTTCTTTCTCAATGTCTTCCTTCAGGCTATTCTGCATACTCTGTTTCAAAGCATTTGGGGAGGGGGAGGGGTTTTGCTGTTATTTACAATAGCACCTGACAAAAAGGCCCCAACAAAAAAAACCCAACAATTTTTGACAAAGGAATCCTTGACAAAAGGGCCCACATACAATTTGCCCCTGACCAACGGTTTTACCCTTGCTGCTGCTGCTGCTGCTGCTGTGAGCTAAGATACTTGCTCAGGGCCAGTCTTAGGCAAACTGGAAGAGGGAAGAGAGACCAGTTTGGGGGGTAGAGGAAGAGAGATGCTAGATCCACAGATGGAGATAGGGAGTTATGGCAGACCATGAAAGGGGGCAGGGGAACAGAGAGGGAGACATACTGGACCCAGGGTGTGGAAGGAAGGGAAGAGAGCGAGGGGAGACAGGGTTATTTTGTTATTAGAGATAAGGACACAAAGAAATGCTGGGAAAGGGATGGGTGGGGACACTAAGGGGTTCTTTTACTAAGATGTGCTAACTGATTTAGTGCACGCTAATGATTAGTATGTGCTATAAGCTAAGATGCTCAGATATTCCTATGAGTGTTTTAGCATTTTGCATACATTAATCATTAGTGTGTGCTAATTTGGTTCACATACCTTAGTAAAAGGACCCCCTAAGACATCATATACTGAGTAGGGACACAGGACAGGATAAATAGGGATGCAGAAAGAAGATAGATGGCAGACATGAAAAAGAAATGTCAACGGCCATTGTGGTACAGGGCCCATTTTGTCAAGGGATATTTTTTTACGTACAAGGCTATTTTGTCAGGGCTCTTTTGTCTAGTTATTTTGTCTGGGCTATTGTATCGGGGTGCTGTCTAACCTTACTTTTCCATTCTTTGAACTTTTGCTTCTTTGTGATGAAATATCTCCCATTTTTCATTTTCTGGTCCTCTATCCTTTTACCGTTTCACTCTAATGCAATATGGTAAACCTTTTCACACACTATAACAATGACTACTGCCAGGTTTACTGCCCTCATCATCCTTGGAGACTGCAATTTTCATAGTGACCTTCCTACCAGATTTTATGCCGTATGTGATTTGTGTATGACCTGTGATCTTGAAGTCCTTCAGTTTCTCTTAGTCATTACTCACATAGTCAGTCATCCTTTAAACGTTGTTTTATCACTTTGGGACTTAGGTCCACACCTTTCTGAATTTGTAACTACCGTATATCTATTTCCTATGTAATTCCGAGTTGGTATATGCAGTTATGTTGATGTCTGGAACATGCCCTGTAGGGTGGGAATTGGCACAGTTCTCCTTGCTCTTGTTCCCACTGCAGGGTACAAATAGGATAATCAGTTCTCTTCACAATTTGTTTTCACTTACAGTTAGCTGGCAACCTTGATAAAACTCAGGGAGACTGACTTTCTGATTAGGATAATTTTAGCTGTGTAGAAACCCATAAATATTCTTGCAAAGGTGATGTGTGCAACTGTTAAGATGGGTCATTTTATCACAAGTTGTGCTATTTTAGCACACAATCTCATTGGATAAAATGGGACCCTGTGCTAAAATAGCATGACTTTTGGTAAATTAACTCAACAGTAGTACATATTGATGAATTCTCCCTTAATCCTTCAGTTTGAATGTAGGTTTATTATATAAAATTTTAGTTAAAAAAATTTGGAACAGTCTTAAGATGTTCTAAGGCTGATACAGGACAGTCTGGCATGGTCTGTGTCCCATTTGTGGTGATTTGGTGTAGGATGAGCTGGAGAGAGCATCAATGGGAACTCCAGTAACTTGGAACATGAGGATGCTACTGGCCAGACTTTATGGTAGATATCCTGTAAACAAGAAGGTTGGATAGGCTGGAGTGAGCTTGGACGGCAACTTCAGCATTTGGAATCTAATACAGTACCAGGTGGACTTTATAATCTATGACCTTGAAGTATCAAATAAGAGACAAGTTAATTTAATCATATATTTGTAATGGGTATAACTAATGGGCAGGTCTTTATCTGCTGTCATTTACTATGTTACTATGTTTCTAGATCACAAGAGATTGTGACAAGGACACCTTGCTGATTCTGTTTTCTCTACTTCAATATCAATCTGTATGTCTTAATTTGTTACTGGTCTGGGAGATACAGGAATAGGCTACAATGATCTACATTGATAAAGCTTGGCTTGAAGGGTCTCCTTAACCCAGTGGTTCCCAACCCTGTCCTGGAGGACCACCAGGCCAATCGGGTTTTCAGGCTAGCCCTAATGAATATGCATGAGAGAGATTTGCATATAATGGAAGTGAGAGGCATGCAAATCTGCTCCATGCATATTCATTAGGGCTAGCCTGAAAACCCGATTGGCCTGGTGGTCCTCCAGGACAGGGTTAGGAACCACTGCCTTAACCAATAGAAGGTCAGAGGTTGTGAGATACTTGGTTATGTACAATCCTTAGATCGTTTTCTGAGGATTCCTAGCTTTATCTTTGATCCCCAAATTCCTAATCTAATCCATTTTGTATACCACATCATCCCCACAAAGTGGAGCTCGATGTGATTTACAAAAAGTCTTATAAATAATGTAATTACAGAAAATATTAATCTAAAAGAACATCAAACAAGATAGTCTTAAGATTTTTCCAAAAGATTTGATAGGTGAAACATGATCTTAGATTAGTAGGTAGTTCATTCCAAAAGAATGCAAAAAAAAACAACAACATAGAAAAAGAACAAGAAATCAGTCTTCTCGATTGAGCATCTTTAAAAGATGGAAGTAACAACTTATATGCATTAAATTTTCTGCAACTTTTGTACATTTCCTTTTTGTCTTATTTTCTTTAAAATATTGTATTTCTTTCCCCCTTTCCTCACTATGCGTAAGTCTTGTTTGTGGATAAATGCGGCATGTTTTGTCCCCCCAAAAGTTGTATGAATTTTAGCTATGTACATCGCTTTGAAGTTTGATTAAGCGATCCATCAAATTTCAAATAAACTTGGTCTAAGAGATCCCATGTGCCTAGCCCACACTTTCTTGAATTCAGACATGGTCTCTGTCTCTACCATCTCTTTTGGGAGACTGTTCCATGCATCTACCACCCTATCTGTAAAAAAGTATTTCCTTAGACTACTCCTGAGTCTATCACCTCTTAACTTCATCCTATGCCCTCTCATTCCTTAGCTTTCTTTCAAATGAAAGAGATTTGACTCATGCACATTTATGCCATGTAGGTATTTAAACGTCGCTATCATATCTCCCCCTCTCCTACCTTTCCTCCAAAATATACAGTACATATTGAGATCTTTAAGTCTGTTCCCATACACCTTATGACGAAGACCATTAGTAGCCTTCCTCTGGACTATCTCCATACTTTTGATATCTTTTTGAAGGTGTGGACTCCAGAATTGTACATAATATTCTGAACGAGGTCTTACCAGAGTCTTATACAGGGGCATCAATAACTAATTTTTCCTACTGACCATACTTCTTCCTATGCACCCTAGCATCATTCTAGCTTTTGCAGTCACCTTTTCAGCCTGTTTGGCCACCTTAATATCATCAAATACAATCACCCAAGTCCCGCCCTTCTGTCATGCACATAAGTTCTTCACCCCCTAAACTGTATCGTTCCTTTGGGTTTTTGCAGCCCAAATGCATGACCTTGCATTTCTTAGCATTAAATTTTAGCTGCCAAATTTCAGACCATTCTTCAAGCTTCACTAGGTCTTTCTTCATGTTATTCACATCATCTGACGTGTCTACTCTATTGCAGATTTTGGTATCATCCGCAAAGAGGCAAACCTTACATGACAGCCCTTCAGCAATATCGCATGTAAATGCTTGTATTCTAAATATTTACATATGTAAAGTGTAAATAAATGTGAGAACCTAAATTATAGACATACCCTTTTAGTGTGTGGACCTTGTTGTACAGAATGGTTCCCTAATTAACCTCCCTCACCGTTTTACAAAGCCGCGCTAGCGGCTGCTACACGGCAAAAGCCCTGAAGACCTTTAAATTTCTCTGGGTTTCGGTACAATAACCGCAATGGCAGCCGCTAGCGCGGCTTGGAAAAAGAGGAAGGGGAGTACATTACATGAGCTGTAAACTGCAGTGTGGTTCCCGTAAGTTGTCGCATGTTCCGAATAGGCCTCTTTGTGTCAGGTTGAGTCCTCTACACAAAGAAATGGATTTCTGATTTTTCTAAGAAAGTCGAGGCTATCTTTATATACACAAAGGAGAAAAGCCAAAACTGATTCAGCCTATTCCCTTTGACACAGAACCGCACGGCAGCTCAAGCCAAATGCTTAGGACTAGGTTCAGGGATGCAAACGTGGATAAGGGGCAAATGCCAAAAAAAAAAAAGAGAGAATTCAAACAGTAATAAATATTCCTCCCCCAACCCCCTACCCTCTCCAATGATTTGAAATAACAAATAAGCCAGCTCACCAGAGGGGAATCATTAAAAATAATTTGCACAAGCTTTCTGTTCTGTGAGTCGTTTTTGTGATACAATATTTCCTTCAGTGATTACCACTGCGGACATGTTCCTGCCATATGGATAGGAACTGGGCTGGGAGGCTTCTCAATACCTGAGTGGTTAATTAGGAGCTGTTGCTGGGCCACAAGCAGCAGGATTGAAATCCCTCTTCACTCCCCTACAATGAGTAGCTTCTTTAGCAGCAGAAGTCACAAGGGACAGCCAGAAGCGGAGGGTAATTATTTGAGATAACATACAGCTGAAGTGTGTGTGCATGGGGGGTGAGGGGATGTGCTTTTGAAAAGAGGGCAACAGTAGAGAAAAGTCTACGGCAAAAAGGTCAACCTCTCCTATTTTTCTGTACAGTGTCGACAGTCTGTAATGCCTTTTTAGAATGAATGACAACAGATTCTGTCCTTTTTTTAAATATGAATATCTTATTTTGTATTCAAACTTTGCAGGTCTGATTTCAGGCCTGCCAGTCCAATCTGAATAAGCTATTCTTACTTTATCAGCGTATACCAAGCTGACTTTGATGGCACTGTTGTAAAAGAGCAGTAATTTCTCCATTAACCCATAGACAGCCTAATAGCATTTTTTTCAAGAACAAAGAGATAATGTGAAAGGAATACTGAGAGGTTCAGTAAATTGTCATGAATTTACTATTATAGATTAATTTTGAATACCACAGAACAAATCATGAGGGTACCGTATTAAATATATACACAGAGATCAAATTTTCTGGTGGGTGTGCTTCATAAACAGATGCTTCTGTGGAATTTATAAGATACTTCCAATTTTCCAAGGCTTCGTTCTTAATGCTATTAAAATGAAAAGCATTTAGAAATGCTGTACCCTTTTTGACCATATACAGTGATCAAACCATATTCATTAAAAACCATGCAAGCTGGAAACATGTCATTGGAATTGTATATGGAAGTGATGATATCAGTGCACAAAATACACTCAGTGCTTCTGATTGCTTTTGCTGACTGAAGGTTTGCTGATACAGAAGAAGGTGGCATAAGATGAGTTTTGTTGAAAGTACAGGCATGAAAATTGATTGTGATGCCATAAGGATGGGCACTTGTTAGTGAACATACAAACATTGTCCTTGATTGTAAAGGAAATACATCTATTAGTGCAGTGGTTCCCAACCCTGTCCTGGAGGAACACCAGGCCAATTGGGTTTTCAGGCTAGCCCTAATGAATATGCATGAAGCAAATTTGCATGCCTATCACTTCCATCATATGCAAATCTCTCTCATGCATATTCATTAGGGCTAGCCTGAAAACCCGATTGGCCTGGTGTTCCTCCAGGACAGGGTTGGGAATCACTATATTAGTGGACATTAAGTTGATTAGTTTGTATCAAGAGGTTTACTAAAGCTTAGCATGAGCTAATTCTGTCATTGAACGTTAAATGATATGAAGCCCATTGTATATGTATGGATATATAGAGCCTGATGTCTAGCTCCAAGGTGCTGTTTGGCACAGTTGTCAATCAGCCGCTAGGCAATGTTTATAGAATCACGTCTAGCAATGCATAAGTATTGTTAGGTGCCGCTAGGTGTAAAATCCTTAGGTGTACTCCATTTAGGCCTGGTCAGTATGGTCAGTATTAGTATGGTCAGTATTAGTATGGTCAGTAGGAAAATAGGCATCTTGGTGTAGACACCTACGTCAAAGTGGTAGGAACCTATCGAGTTAGGCACCTACTGGCAAATTAAATTTTATTGAAATCTTTTAAAATTGTTGTTTTTTTTAATGGTGCTTTCAATTATCAAATAGGTTAGGCTCCTAGATTGGTTAGACGCACAGATCTAGTCACTTAACTGTAGGCATCTTTTATAGAATAAGGGCCTTAGCATGCAATATGCTTTAGTAATAGGGCCCCTTAATGCATGCAAAAATATTTTATTAAAACAAAAAGTGTGAAAAGAACTGAAAAAATGGCAAATGGACTGAAAATGAACTAAAAATGTTGGCCTGTACAAATCAATAGATAGTATTATTAATATTAAACATATTTTAATCCTAGAGCTATTTTGGTGGAGAATGAATGAAAAGGTAAGAACATAAGAATAGCCTTACTGGATCAGACCAATGGTCCATCCAGTCCAGTATCCTGCCTTCAAGGGATCCAATCCAAGTCACAAGTACCTGACAAAAACCCAAATAGGAGCAGCAGACCATGCCACCGATTTATGGCAAGCAGTGGCATCCCCCATGTCTGTCTCAATAACAGACCATGAACTTTTCCTCTAGGAGCTTGTCCAAACCTTTTTAAAAACCAGGTATATTAACCACTCTTACCACATCCTCTGGCAATGCATTCCAGAGCTTAACTATTCTCTGAGTGAAAAAAATATTTCCTTCTATTGGTTTTAAAAGTGTTACTCTGTAACTTCATCAAGTGTCCCCTTGGGCTTCTTTTACAAAGGCGCGCTAGGACCTTAACGCATGGAATAGCACATGCTAAAATGCCACGTGCACTAGACGCTACCGCCTCCTTTTAAGCAGGTGGTAGATTTTTGGCTAGCATGCACTAATATGGTGCGTGCGGTAAAACCCGTAGTGGACCTTTGTAAAAAGAGCCCCTAGTCTTTGTAAATCTTGATGCAGTAAAAAATCAATCCACTTGAAACCGTTTTACACCACTCAGGATTTTATAAACTTTAATCGTATCTCCCCTCAGTGATCTCTTTTCAAAGCTGAAGAACCCTAACCTCTTTAATCGTTCCGCAAACGAGAGGAGTTCCAACCCCTTTATCATCTTAGTTGCTCTTCTTTGAACCTTTTCTAGTGCCTCTATATCTTTTTTAAGATAAGGAGACCAGAACTGAAAGCAATGCAGTACAGAGTCATTATAACATTCTTAGTTTTGATTTTCATCCCTTTTTAAAATAATTTTAGTATCTTATTTGCTTTTTTTGACACACAGATCATTTTCTTGGGCGCTGACCCCAAAAGGTTGACCATATTATCTGGTAACTATGATTTGGATTATACTGTTAAGGATGGTCATGAAAATATCAGTGGTTATACTGGAATTTTTGTTTTCTTAATGGAACTATAGAATGAGATGTTCCTTATAGCAATGGAGGGGCATAATCAAAAAAAGCCCCCTTTTGGGCTAAGTCCCCTTTTGGCCTAAGTCCTTAAATGTTCAACGCAGAAGCAGGGAAAGTGTCCATAACCAAACCAAATGTCCTTGTTTTGATTATGGCCTTCCTCTGCCTAAACGCCCAATCACCACTACGTCTAAAAGTACACCCACACGACATCTACACTTTTTAGCCATAATGAAACAAAAAAACGCCTAAGCCCCAAACGTCCAACAGAAGGGCTTTTAGGCGAAGGAGGAACCAGTACTTCGCCTAAAAGCTGGATTCTGTAACTGGTGTCTGTCAAAAACAATACCGGTTACAGAATCCCCCCCCCCCGCACAACCATCCAGGCAGGAGGGTGCCCAAGCCCTCCTGCCATGTCGAACCGCGACCCCCCTCCGACAACATCGGGGCAAGAGGGAGCTCAAGCCCTCTTGCCCCGGCCAACCGTGGCACCCCGACAATATCGGGGCAAGAGGGAGCCCAAGCCCTCTTGCCCCACCGATTAACATTGGGCCAGGAGAGAGCCCAAGATCTCCTGGCCCCAGCGACCACCCCCACCAGCGTCTCAATTGGGCCAGGAGGGAGCCCAAGTCCTCCTGGCCCAGGTGACCCCCTACCCCCCACCACCCCCCCACTACATTACGGGCAGGAGGGATCCCAGGCCCTCCTGCCCTTGACGCAACCCCCCTTCCCCAATGGCCGCCCCCCCCAGAACCACCGATCGCCCCCCCATTGACCCGTAACCCCCACGGCTGACCCCATGACCCCCCCACCTCCATCCCCCTTCCCCGTACCTTTTCAAGTTGGCCAGACAGACGGGTGCCAAACCCGCCCGTCCGGCAGGCAGCCGACTCCATAATGGGGCCGGATTGGCCCAGCCGTCCCAAAGCCCCACCCACAGGTGGGGCCTAAGGCGCCTGGGCCAATCAGAATAGGCCCGGGAGCCTTAGGCCCCTCCTGTGGGCGGGGCTTTGGGACAGCTGGGCCAATCCGGCCTCATTCTGGAGTCGGCTGCCTGTCCGGCCAACTTGAAAAGGTACGGGGAAGGTGGTGGGGGTGTGGGGTCATGGGGTCGGCAAGGGGGGTCGCGGGTCGGCAGGGAGGGAGCGATCAGGGGTTCTGGGGGGGTGACCATTGGGGGAGGGGGAGTTGCGTCGAGGGCAGGAGGGCCTGGGATCCCTCCTACCCGTAATGTAGTGGGTGGGGGGTAGGGGGTCGCCTGGGCCAGGAGGGCTTGGGCTCCCTCCTGGCCCGATCGAGACGCGGGGGGGTTGGTCGCTGTGGCCAGGAGAGCTTGGGCTCTCTCCTGGCCCGATGTTAATCGGCGGGGCAAGAGAGCTTGGACTCCCTCTTGCCCTGATATCATCGGGGGTGCCACAGTTGGCTGGGGTAAGAGGGCTTGAGCTCCCTCTTGCCCCGATGTTGTGTGTGTGTGGGGGTGATAGATCACGGCAGGAGAGATGCCTCATCTCCCCTACCGCAATGCCATCCTCTACCGAAACTGCCTCAACCCGCGGCAGGAGAGATAGGGCATCTTTCCTGCCGCGGGTCACGGCAGTTCGGGTAAAGGAGTGATGGCATCGCGGTAGGGGAGATGAGGCATCTCTCTTGCCATGATGCTTGCGGTGGAGGGGTAGGCAGATTGCGTTTTCGGCACTTAGACGCGTTTTGACTTGGTCTAAGTTAAAAACGTATAAGTGCCGACTAGGCAACCTACATAAGGTTTTGGTTATACCTGGTGTACGCCTAGGTGTAGTTTGGCCCCCTCCCGCTCACCGCTCGCCCTTTCCCCTCCTCTAAACACGCCTCTTTTCTCTCTGTGCATCAGGTTTTTTGATCGTCCAAGTAGCCACTTAGGACACTTTTTAGACTTTTTTTATTATTATTATTATTACCCCCATAGAGTTGTTTTGGTGGTGAAAACGAGGCCTAAATGCCTGTGCCTAAGATGTGGGAGAATCAGGCATATTCTATATCAATGCACTTCACTTTTAGGAATGTCATGACCTGCCCATGCTGCTCACCTGGCTACACCCCCTTTTGAGATCTGTGTACTTGAATTTACACACAACAATTTACAGAATATGTTTAGAATGTGTGTAAATTCTATTTTGTGTCAGTTAGTGCATTAGATGAGGATAATTTTATCATATCTACCTTAATGCATTGTGCTCTTGTACTTCCAAGAATTTTGTTCTAGTTATTTTAATTTGTAATCTGCCTAGAACTAATCTTGGTATGGGCAAAATAGAAGTACTGTTTAATGTAATATATTTCCTTGATCATTGCTACTCTTCAACTACACTGATATTCATTTTAGCTAGAAATATAGAAACATGATGGCAGATAAAGGCCAAATGGTCCATCCAGCCTGCCCATCCGCAGTAACCATTATCTCTTCCTCTCTCTTAGAGATCCCACGTGCCTTTTCCATGATTTCTTGAATTCAGACACAGTCTTTGTTTCTACTACCTCTTCCAGGAAACTGTCCCACACATCTATCACCCTTTCTGTATAAAAGTATTTCCTTAGATTGCTCCTGAACTTCTTAGCTTCATCATATGCCCTCTCATTCCAGAGCTTCTTTTCAAATGAAAGAGACACAACTCATGCACATTTATACCATGTAGGTATTTAAACATCTCTATCATCTCTCCCCTCTCCCACCTTTCCTTCAAAGTATATAGTACATATTAAGATCCTTAAGTCTGTATCCATACGCCTTATGACAAAGGCCATGCACCATTTTAGTAGCATTCCTATGGACCTACTCCATCCTTTTTATATATTTTTTGAAGGTGTGGACTCCAAATTTTACACAATAATCTAAATGAGATCTCACCAAAGTCTTATACAGGGGCATCAATACCTTCTTTTTTCCTAGTGACCATAACTCTCCCTATGCAACCTAGCATCCTTGTAGCTTTCGCCGTAACCTTTTCAACCTGTTTGGTCACCTTAAGATCATCACATACAATCACACCCAAATCCCACTCCTCTTTTGTGCACATAAGTTATTCACCCCCTAAAATATACTGTTCCTTTAGGTTTTTGCAGCCCAAATGTATAACTTTGCATTTCTTAGCATTTCATTTTAGCTGCCAAATTTCAGACCATTCTTCTAGCTTGGTCTGACCCAGTAAGGCTATTCTTATGTTCTTAAGCTTCGCTAGTACTTTCTTCATGTTATTCACATCATCAAGGGTGTCTACTGTATTGTAGATTTTGGTATCATCCACAAAGAGGCAAATCTTACCCAACAGCTCTTCAGCAATATCACTTATAAAAATGTTAAAAAGAACAGGCCCAAGAACAGAACCTTGAGGCACACCACTGGTAACAGAGCAATCTCCATTGACTACTACCCTCTGTCGCTTTCCATTCACCCAGTTCCTGACTCAGCCTGTCACTTTTTAGCACATCCAGAGGGCACTCAGTTTATTTATTAGACATCTGTGTGGAATACTGTCAAAGGCTTTGCTAAAATCTAAATATACTCCATCTAGTGCAATCCCTCTGTTCAATTCTCTGGTTACCCAGTCAAAGAAATTGATCAAATTTGTCTGATAATACCTACCTTTAGTGAATCCATGTTGCTTCTGGTCCTGTAATCTATCAGATTCCAGATACTTCACTATTCTCTGTTTTAAAAATGTTTTTATTAATTTGCTTAACACAGAAGTCAGACATACTGGCCTGTAATTCTCTACGTATTCCTTACTTCCACTTTTGTGTAGAGAGACCATATCCACCCTTCTCCTGTCCTCTGGTACCACTCCTGACTCTAGAGAAGCATTGAAAATGTCAGTCAGCGGAGCCACCAGAACTTCCTTAAGTTTTCTCAGCACCCTCAAATGTACACCATCCGGCCCCATTGCTTTGCCTACCTTTAACCTCATGAACACAACCCTCTGAAAATCAATCAGGGTCTACCACTCCTCCATTCCTATTTGCATTTGTCTTCTGTGGTTCTGATCCCAGTGCTTCAGCCATGAACATAGAACAGAAATATTTGTTATGCAATTAAGACCTTTTTTTTTATCAGCTTCTAAATATTTTTCCCCTTCACCCTGGAGTCACACAATGCCACTTTTGCACTTCTTCCAATAACTGATATATCTTTAAAATGTCTTGTCTCCCCATTTTACCATGTCAACTATTTTTCTTTCATTTACATCTTTGCTTTTCTAACTACTCAACCAGCCTCTCTTAACTTTTACAGATAATTTTTCCTGTCTTCCTCTTTCTTTGATCTTTTATAGTTTATGAAAGTTAACCTCTTATTTCTTACCGTCTCAGTTACTACTTTTACTTTTACTTACTTGCTTCACAAAAAGGTCTGTTGCCCTTACAATAACAGCTTTCAGTTTTGCCCACTGCATTTCTACTCCTTCCAGATGTTCCCATCCAGGCAACAATTCATTGGCATAATCCCCCATCTGAACAAAGTTAGTTTTATTAAAGTCTAGAATCTTTTGAATGAGTCCTCTCTATACCCGTCTTAATATTAAACTGTATCATACAGTGATCACTGGATGCCAGATGATCACCCACTGTAACTTCAGAAACACTTTCCCTGTTTATAAGCACTAAGGCCCAGATTCTCTAAAAGTGCGTCCCGATTTTAGGCAGCTGTAGGCGTCCAACAGCTGTCTAATCAGCCAATCGGGATGCACGTTTTTAAAAAAAACAAAATGCTCCCCCAGGCAGGCCGCCTATATTGAAGGCGAGGCCCTGATTCTGTATAGGACGCCCGGGAGAGGCGTCCTATTCAGAATCGGCCTAAACTAAACCCCGATTCTGTAACTGGCGTCCATGTTACAGACGCGGGTTAGAGAATCGGGTTAGATTAGACACGGCCCGCTACACTTATCGCGGCAAGGAATCTCTCTGCCGCTATAAGTATAGCGGGCCGCGGCCTGTCCGATCGGATGCCCCTCCCCCCCGACACTACCGACCGACCGCCCCCCCCGACACTACCGACCGCCCCCCCCCCCGACACTACCGACCGCCCCCCCCCGACACTACTGCCCCCCCCCCGACACTACTGATGCTGGCAGGAGAGTGTCCAATCCCTCCTGCCCGAAGACGGCACATCCCCCCCCCTCCTGCCCGAAGACGGCACATCCCCCCCCCTCCTGCCCGAAGACTGAACACCACCCCCCGGCGCTACCGATGCTGGCAGGAGAGTGCCCAATCCCTCCTGCCCGAAGACAGCGCACCCCCCTCCTGCCCGAAGACGGCGCACCCCCCCCCTCCTGCCCGAAGACGGCGCACCACCCCCCGGCGCTAACAACCCCCAAACTAACCTGTTCTTCGGGCCAGACGGTTCTTTCCCGTCTAGCCGGTAAGCCCGCCTCGTCGAAATGAGGCGGGCTCGCCCCTTCCCGGCCCATCCCTCCGAAGCCTAAGGCCTGATTGGCCCAGGCTCTAGAAGCCTGGACCAATCAGGCCTTAGGCATAGCGGGTCCGCCCATCCCCACTTGGCCAATCAGACCTTAGATTTAGTGGGGATGGGCGGACCCGCTGTGCCTAAGGCCTGATTGGTCCAGGCTTCTAGAGCCTGGGCCAATCAGGCCTTAGGCTTCGGAGGGATGGGCCGGGAAGGGGCGAGCCCGCCTCATTTCGACGAGGCGGGCTTACCGGCTAGACGGGAAAGAACCGTCTGGCCCGAAGAACAGGTTAGTTTGGGGGTTGTTAGCGCCGGGGGGTGGTGTGCAGTCTTCGGGCAGGAGGGGGGGGGTGCGCCGTCTTCGGGCAGGAGGGGGGTGCGCTGTCTTCGGGCAGGAGGGATTGGGCACTCTCCTGCCAGCATCGGTAGTGTCGGGGTGGGAGGGAGATCGGTAATGTCGGGGGGGGGGGGGGATCCGATCGGACAGGCCGCGGGCCGCTATACTTATAGCGGCAGAGAGATCCCTTGCCGCGATAAGTATAGCAGCTGCGTCTACTTACAATGTAGACCAGCATTTTGCTGGCCTACATTTTTAAGGTTTCTTCCTCTACTAGGGAGACGCGTAGGGCCACCTAGGTTCGCCTAAGACCCTTAGGCGAGCTTAGGCGTCTTGCGGGTCTCCCTAGGCTCCCGGAGGTGCCTTCAGGCCTGCCTGGGGAGCATTTTTTTTTTTTAAACGTGCATCCCGATTGGCTGATTAGACAGCTGTAAGACGCCTACAGCTGCCTAAAATCGGGACGCACTTTTTGAGAATCTGGGCCTAAGTCCAGGATGACCCCTTCCCGCATGGGTTCCATTACCAACTGCTGGAACTGTTCTCCTGGTAGAGAATCCAGGATCTCCATACTTCTAGAAGACCCCCCCCCCCCAATAGGTTAGCCCAATCAACATCTGACATGTTAAAATCACCTATTAGTAAAGCTTTCCCTTTTTTAGATATATTCTGAATGTCTACTATTAAAACTCTGTCCACTTCTTCCATCTGTGAAGGAAGCCTGTATATCATACCAATGTAAATATATTTACCATTTCCTCTTTCCAAATTGATCCACAGTGCCTCTCCCTTGCACTGCAGATTCAGCAATTGTGTGGCTTTAATATAATGTTTAACATATAACGCTACTCATCCACGTCGGGACAAACGACACCGCCAGGAACACCCCGGAAAAGATACCCGAAGACTTTAGAGCCCTGGGTGAGAAGCTGAAGCAAATGGGAGCACAGGTGGTCTTCTCCTCCATACTTCCAGTGAGAGGTAAGGGGAGAACCAGGGAAGATCGCATCCAGAAGACCAACGAATGGCTACACAGATGGTGCAGGGAGATGAACTTCGGCTTCCTGGACCACAGAGAGGCACTACAGGGATCAGATGGGCTCCACCTAACCAGAAGAGGGAAGAATGTCTTTGGTAGACAATTGGCTCACCTACTCCAAAAGGCTTTAAACTAGGTGAGTTGGGGGAGGGAACCCTTTCTCATCCTGGTAAGGTAAGTAACCATCCTGGTATGGTAAGTAAATACTCCATTATTGAGTCTGAGGTAAGTACTTACTCTGCAGTCACTACCGCAGGGGACACACCTACTCAGAAGGGACGAACTGACTCAAACAGGGAATTAAAGGGAATACTGAGTCAAGCGGGAAAATCTTCACACAGACCGGGCATACACGAAGTATGGAAGGCTATGTACATCAATGCCCGCAGTTTAGGCAATAAAATATTGGAATTGGAGACGGAAATGAGGAGTGCTAACCTAGATGTGGTGGCAATATCTGAAACTTGGTTCACAGATTCCCATGGATGGGATATGGCTATACCAGGTTATAGCTTACTCCGCAGAGCCAGAGAAGGTAAGAACGGAGGAGGAGTGGCACTATATATCAAGGAAGAAATCAAAGTTACCAGAATCACAGGTGTCAGGTATACAGGGGAGTCCTTCTGGGTGAACCTTGCCAGGGGAAGTGGCAAATGCCTATATCTGGGCATTGTATACAGGCCTCCTAGACAACAGGACAACATAGACAAAGAATTAATTGAAGACATTGAAACCTTCACTCTGCGTGGAGACACTGTACTGTTAGGAGATTTCAACATGCCAGATGTAAACTGGAACAAGGTTTCAGCCACAACCAGCAGCAGCAGAAAGCTGCTGACATCTATACGGGGGTCAAGACTCAAACAGATGGTTCTGGAGCCCACCAGGGATCAGGCGATTCTCGACCTGATACTCACCAATGGAGATAGCGTCACAGAGGTTTCGGTAGGCGAGGCGTTGGCCTCCAGCGACCACAAAATGGTGTGGTTTCACCTCAGGAAGGGATCCACGAGGTCGAACACGTCAACAAAGGTCCTTAACTTTAAGGGCACTGACTTCGAGAGCATGGGAAATTTTGTTTATGAAGCGCTGCAAACCCAAGACACAACAGATGATGTGGAGGTCATGTGGTCAGCTTTGAAATCTACCCTACAGGAAGCAACCAACCTTTTTATAAGGTCTGTGAGTAAACGGCGGAGAAATAACAAACCCCAATGGTTCTCTGCAGAGATCTCAGAACTCATAAAACAGAAGAAAAGAGCATTTGTATCCCACAAACTATCACATCGACCAGAAGATAAAGAAGCTTATCTAGAAAAATCTAGAACTGTCAAAACGGCGGTCAGATATGCCAAACTCCGGATGGAAAAAGATTTAGCTAGGAATATTAAAAAAGGGGATAAATCCTTCTTCAGGTATGTTAGTGATAGAAAGAGGAATACAGACGGGATAGTGCGCCTAAGGAAACCTGACGGCAACTTTGCAGAATCGGACCCCGATAAAGCCGACCTACTGAACAAATACTTCTGCTCAATATTTACCTGTGAGGCACCAGGATCCGGCCCACAGCTGCAAACAAGAGAGAGCTCAGAAGACCCGTTCAGGAATTTTGAATTTTCCACCAGCAGCATCTACCAAGAATTGTCAAGGCTCAAAGTGTATAAAGCCATGGGACCAGATAATTTGCACCCCAGAGTGCTTAGGGAATTGAGAGATGTCCTGGCAGAATCATTAGCCGCGCTCTTCAATCTTTCCCTGGGCACGGGAAAAGTTCCACTAGACTGGAAAACAGCTAATGTCAATCCGCTCCACAAAAAGGGATGCAGGTTAGACACTGCAAATTACAGACCGGTAAGTCTCACGTCAATAGTGTGCAAGCTTATGGAAACATTGATTAAACACAAATTAGACACGGTTATGGATGACGAGAGACTGAGGGATCCACACCAGCATGGATTTACTAAGGGGAGATCCTGCCAATCCAACTTGATCAGCTTCTTCGACGGGGTAACAAAAGAACTGGATAAAGGAGAGTCCCTGGATGTGTTGTATCTGGACTTCAGCAAGGCTTTTGACAGTGTCCCACACCGTAGACTTTTGAACAAGATGAGTTCATTGGGGCTAGGAGGAATATTAACTGCATGGGTTAAAGACTGGCTCAGTGGTAGACATCAGAGGGTGGTGGTAAATGGTACCCCTCTGAAAAGTCGGAAGTGCACAGTGGAGTACCGCAGGGCTCGGTCCTGGGCCCAATCCTATTTAATATCTTCATACAAGATCTGCCTCAGGGACTTCGGGGAAAAATTGCATTATTTGCCGATAATGCTAAATTGTGCAACATAGTGAGCGGAGATACCATGCCTGACGCTATGACACAGGACATACTTGTTCTGGAACACTGGTCTACTCTTTGGCAGCTGAATTTCAATGCCAAAAAGTGTAAGATAATGCACCTTGGTGACAGAAACCCATGCAGAACCTACACTCTGAATGGTGAGACCTTGACCAGAACTGTGGCAGAACGAGACCTGGGAGTAATCATTAGTGATGATATGAAGGCAGCCAATCAGGTGGAGAAAGCCTCATCTAAAGCTAGACAAATTCTAGGTTGCATCCGGAGAAGCTTTGTCAGCCGAAGGCCCGAGGTGGTGATGCCGCTGTACAGGTCCATGGTGAGACCACATCTGAAGTACTGTGTACAGTTTTGGAGGCCACACTATCGGAAGGATGTGCTAAGAATGGAATTGGTTCAACGATTGGCCACCAAGATGGTCTCAGGGCTCAAGGATGTCCCTTATGAAGAACGACTAGGTAAGTTGGACCTTTACTCTCTAGAGGAACGCAGAGAGAGGGTTGACATGATAGAGGCGTTCAAATACGTTACTGGCCGCATTGAGGTGGAAGAAGATATCTTCTTCCTTACAGGCCCTACGGCGACAAGGGGGCATCCGCTGAAAATCAGAGGCGGGAGATTCCATGGTGACACTAGGAAGTACTTCTTCACCGAAAGAGTGGTCGACCGTTGGAATAATCTTCCACTTCAGGTAGTTGAGGCCAGTAACGTGACTGATTTTAAGATCAAATGGGATCAACATGTGGGCTCACTTCAAAGAGGAACTTAGAGGGGAGGGTTATTTGAGTGGGCAGACTTGTTGGGCCTTAGGCCCTTTTCTGCCGTCATATTCTATGTTTCTATGTTTCTATGTTACTCGCTCTCCTTTTCTTTCCACCCTGTCTTTCCTGAACTGATAATAGCCCAGTATAACTACATCCTAGTCATGGGTCTTTATGAAACCATGTCTCCGTGATCACCACTATATCCAACTCATCTTCTTCCATCACAGCTTCTAGATACAGAATCTTGTTTTCAATACTTCAAGCATTATTATATACAGCTTTCCAGACATTGCCCCCTTATCCCCTCCATGTAGGGCAGGGGTGTCAAAGTCCCTCCTCAAGGGCCGCAATCCAGTCGGGTTTTCAGGATTTCCCCAATGAATATGCATGAGATATATTTGCATGCAGTGCTTTCATTATATGCTAATAGATTTCATGCATATTCATTGAGAAAATCCAATTGGATTGAGGCCCTCGAGGAGGGACTTTGACACCCCTGGTGTAGAGGTATTCAGTGTTTTATTTATCTGAAGGCTTATACTCACCCAGAGCTTTGATCACTCTGCCTCATCACTTCTAGTTTAAAGCCCTCTTTAGTAGATAAGCCAGTCTGCTGACAAAAACCCTTCTTTGACAGATGCATACCATCCCTGCTCAGCAGCCCTTGGAAAATCATCCATGGTCCAGGAAGCCAAAATGCTCTTGACGACACCATCCACATAGCCACACATTCATATCCTGGATGCGAGCTTCTCTGTCCTGGTCTTTATCCTTGATAGGGAGGATGGATGAGATTACCACCTGCACACCTGACTGCTTCACTTTTTCTCCCAGTCACAAAGTCACTTTTGATACATTTGCAGGGGTACCTAGCAGTATCATTAGAGCCAAAGTGGATGAGCAACATTGGATAATAGTCAGAAGTATTGATGAGTCTCAGCAAGATCTCTGTAACATCTTGGATTTTGGCAATAGGCAGACAGCATACCTCCCAGGACATCATGTTGGGTCTGTTCTGTACCCCTCAGAAGGGAATTGCCAACCACCACTATCTTATGCCTAGTCTCAGTCTCTGTTAGGGCGCTGGTCTGTGACCAGAGGGCCACCGAGTGAGCGGACTGCTGGGCATGATGGACCACTGGTCTGACCCAGCGGAGGCAACACCAATCAGAAAGCAGCACAGGGCCAGGCAGGAGCGCGGAAAGCTTGCACCTGACCTCTGTGCTCCTGGCCGGAAAATAGGAGGCAGCTAGTGAGGGAGGAATCACGCTGGACCACCAGGATGTTTTTAACAAGGTACGGCGGGTGTTTGCAGGGTGTGTGTGTGTGTGTGTTTTTTAGAAAGGTACCGGGGGGACTGATAAAAATACCGAGACAGCTGTCTAGGGAAGGAGAGAGGGATTAAAAAAGGTATGGGGATTTGAACTTGGTTTTCTTCTATGCTGTTCGTTTTGGGGGCTGGGGTTGGGGGGATTTGATGGGGGGGAGCCTGGGGGAGGGGGGTTCTTCTTGTGGCCTTGAAGGACATAAGA
The DNA here is from genome assembly GCF_902459505.1 of Geotrypetes seraphini. Classification (NCBI taxonomy): domain Eukaryota; kingdom Metazoa; phylum Chordata; class Amphibia; order Gymnophiona; family Dermophiidae; genus Geotrypetes; species Geotrypetes seraphini. The sequence continues at coordinate 60,798,637 of NC_047087.1, forward strand.
GTCCAGTCCTCTTTGGCGGGTATTTCTACTTATAAAACAATGTTTTTGTTGTGTGTTATATTGCCCTTGTGATTTTTTTCTTGTTCATAAAAAACAGATTTCAAATAAAAAGGTATGGAGGTGGCTACCACACAATGAGGGGTTGGGATGGGAGGGTTTTATGGATCGTGGGGGCTGTTTTCTCTGTTTTGCTGGAGGGGTTGTACACAGAGGATGGGTACTTTAGATTTCGCCATAACAAAAATTTTGTATTGGGCATGCCTTGAGTTCTTATACTGTATATTATGCTTGATCTTTACTTCATCTTGTTATTGTTATTCTGTTTTTGGTTATATTCAGCACTAGTTCTGCCAGAGTGCTATTGATGTACTTGTATGCATTATGGTTTTGCCTAATAGAGATTTTACAAAAAAAAAAAAAAAAAGGTACCGGGTGGGGGGGGGAGGAGGTTCTGGCTGGCTGGCTTGGGGCTGGCTGGCTGCCATTAGACATGCCTACCATTAGACGTGCCCACCACTAGATGTGTCCTGTACCCTGTCCCGGCCTACCACTAGACTACCAAAAGGGGGACAGGGTACAGGGCACACCATTTGGTTCAGAATTTTTTTTTCTTGGCTTTTCCTCCTCTACAGGTGGGTGCATCTTATGGTCATGTGCATCTTATAGAGCAAAAAATACAGTATTTCAGATCAGGGTTTGGAGTGATGATCAGAAGAGAGTTGGGGATTCAGACTGGAGAATTCAGCTGATGAACGAGGAAAGAGGTAGGAGGGACTTTACCATGGATCTTTAAAGATGTGACCTGAGTGCACTGGGTTATGGTTTTGAGGCTCGATGATCCTGGGATGGTAAAATAACCCCAACATTTTGCTGGGGATATTTTTCTAGGTATAACACAACTTGTGGTTTTTACATTGTGATATAGAATTTTATAGCAACAAGTAGCTTTAGATGCATTTGGATGCTTTGTATCTCATTACTATGTACTCTGCAATGCCTTAACTATGAAACGGTGCTGAAAAGTTCTTAGCCCAACCAAGAAGAGAATGACGTGAATATAGTTCAATCAATGATCTGAAACAATATCAAAACATACCCCCTCTTCTATTAAACTGTGCTAGCAGTTTTTAAAGCAGAGAGCTGCGCTGAATTGCCTGCGCTGCTTCCAACGCTCATAGGAACTCTATGAGCATTGGGAGCAGCGCGGGCTACTAGAAAACTGCTAGCACAGTTTAATAGAAGAGGCCCAGAGAATAATGTTTCTGGAAATCGGCACTTAAATAAGATAACACTATTTTCAGTCAGAGTGGCAAAATAGCATTCAGAATTTAGGAAGTTGGTTGGTTGGGCTGAGAACTTTTCCACACCCCCTCATAATGCTGCATTACAATAATTTACCACATATAATGCCCTTTAACACACATGAAAAAAACAAAAAAAAAAGTGGAATATAGCCCTAATCCAGATTGATAACTTCCCCCCTCCCCCCAATGACTTGCTCAAGATCACAGCAGTAGTATTTTCAACAGACTTTCCTGGTTGTTAGCCTTCTTCTACAGGTCATTAACTAGAGCAGAATGCCGAAGGTCCTTTCTAGCTGCTAATTTGACTAGAGTATTAGAATCCTGGGACTCTCTGGTTTATGGGAAGGCTAACTTTTGTCTTTGAACATGATCTGAACATGATTCTCCTTGCACTTTCTAAATCTCAAGATTTTATTTTCCCTGCATGGGTGCTAGGTTTATTCTGATTTGGCTAAGTCATTACGGGAATGACCTGATTTTGTTTTTTTTTATGCATCAGGAGATACGAGGGCTTGTGCCTTTTTTTTTTTAAATTTCAGATAGGCCTAAAATTATTTGGTGAAATATATGTATTCTTTGCCTCAAGTGACTATTTCTTCATGCTTTGAAATTGTTTAATCCAGTTATTTTCACTCTGGCTTCAGTTGTTTATGATGCTAGATAAATTAGGTATATGATTTTGCTTGACTTTATATTCTGGAGCTTTTACTCCTTCTCCCTCCCTCCTTACCCTCCTGTTTAAACTCTGTTAGTTTCATTATTCCTCCATCTTACTACTGCAGTCTTTCCTTCTCCCTAATTATAATGGGGTAATAATCTTTGCTTATTAATGTCAGATAACTCATTTCAGTGGCGAGTTTATTTTACTTGTGTATGATTTTTTAAATACTTAATATAATTTTTTTTAAAAAAAATAATAATGCCTCTATCTTTTAAGTCTTTCATGGTCCTGGACTGCAGAAAAATACTGCTATAACAGGAGTACTTTCATCAGCACAAACTGTCTCAGCCTTGTTTAGAACCTGCCCAATATGTTAATTATCTTCCTTAGCTCTCTGGCTCTGTGCTGTCAAAACGTACAGCAGTCTTTAGAAAATAAAAGCTAACACTCTAAGCCGCTGTAGCCTGATTCCATAATATCTATTCTCTGACAATGCCTGAGCTGTCAGATCAGAAAGCGCTTCATTCGAATAAAGGTGGGCAGATGTGTATAATGAGACAGAAGCATACAGATGCTAATATATCTGTTCAACAGAGCAGTCTCGTCTTCGTTAGGCAAACCCAGGTAGCAGCTGCAGACTGTCAGATGTTGGAATGCTGCTTTCTCTTGATTCTCATTTAAGATCAGCTTCGTGCATTGTCTGTCAGTGAACTTTTCCCTCACAGGAGCCTGAACCCCTAGGTGATCAGTCACATTTCGACATAACTAGATGTCAAAAGAAGTTTAAGTTGTATGACGAACTATGTTGCATTCTCGGGACTGGATGGCAGTCTAAGCCCTCCAAGGTGTCTTATTAATGATACACCTGGAAGCTCTAGAGTATTTCTTGTGCTTTGCTTTCTTATTAAACTATGGTCAAAACCTTTGTCAATATCCAGGTCAGCAACAGTAGGGCTCAAGATAACATCCTGAGCATGATTTCATTTGAAGTTAGAATCTCAACTAGATGTTAGTCACTCAGTAGAAGAACAATATTTAGGAGGTAGGTTTTTGGAAATAATTTACTATAATTAAGGACAGTTATAATTTTTTCACTAAATTATAAAAGTACAGCAGACGTATTTAACCATTATTATTGTTATTGTTGGAAATATTTGATAGCTAAAACATGTGATGCTACAAGACTATTAGGTTATTATATTAATATGTTTCATTCTGTGGTCAGAAAAAAATCTGAAGCTATTAATTCTAAAAGAGATGAACCTTTGGAAAATAGAGTGACTTTTATTCCTTGATCATTATGGAGGCAATTTTAGAAGCATTATATGCCATTTGCATGTGTAAACTGATTATTTACATATGGAAATCATTTTGCACATATAACTTATATGCTACAGCAGACATTTAAAGGAGGGGCTGTATAGGGGTAGCCAGTATTTATGAGGGATTGCTGAAAAGTTCTCAGCCCAACCTCACCACTTCCATCCAGCATCTGCCTCCCTTTCTCTCTTGTCCCTACTTCCAATAGTGTTTGCCTCATTCTCTCTTCTCTTCCCACCTCCATCAGTGTATGCTTCCCTTCTCTGCTTCCAGTGTGCCTGTCCCTCTCATTCTCTTCTCCCCGCTTCCATCAGCATCTGCCTCCTTCTCTAACTTCTCCCCACTTTCATCAGCTTCTGCCTCCCTCTCTCCTTCTAGCACATCTGTCCCTCTCTCTCCTCCCTGCTTCCAACAGTGTCTTCCTCCTCCTCTCTCTTCTCTCTGTTTCTAGTGTATCTGCCCCTCTCTCATTAGTGATGTGGCAGAGGGAAGACCCCGGTGTGGAAGGCCGCAAAGAACTTGTTCAGAGTATTGCTACCACTGCTTTTTGGAGCAGTGGGAGGATTGGTGGGGTTCTGCTGCACAGGGAATGAGAGGGGGGATAGAAAGATGCTGTGCATGGGGATGGGTGGGAGATCCAGTAGGGTTCTGCTGCATGGGGGGATGGGAGGGAGGGATAGAAAGATGTTGCGCAAGGTAATGGGTGAGAGGGGAGGAAAGATGCTGCACATGGGGGGGGGGGAGAAGGGAAAGATGAAGACAGGGTGGAGGAGAGGAAGGGAGAGATGATCGTTGTGATGGTGATAATTGTATTATGCAGAATATAAGGAGGGGCCATAACCAATATGTATTAGACACACTTTTAGTTAAAACTTTTAAAGACTCTAATATTATATGAAAAATATAGCTGAATAAAAGATATCCTTCAGAAACTTGTGATACAGCAAAGTATAAACAGCAGAGCTAGCAGAGTACATATTTTCCTTAATAGAACAAAATATTTTGATTTAATATCTGGAACAAGATGCTGGGGCCTTAACAACGGTTCCATGGAAATAAGCTAAAAATCACACTAACAGTGTACATGTTTGTTAACCTCTTCTAGTGCTGACATAGGGGAACCTATAAATGTGTCATCATTGTTTCTAGGGAACCAGACTAAAACATAGACTGGGGGGACCTAAAATATCATTAGTTGTTTAGATGGTTTAGAGTGAAAAACATCTGTTTATGACATGTTTTTTTTCCACTTACTTAGTTAGTGCACATATTGATGAGTTTGTAGTTACAGAAAATCATGTGATTGTTTCTGTAAACTATTCTGCAATAGAAGAGAACATGTCTGCAATAGAAGAGAACATGTCTTATCTTGTCCCTCGTAGGGATCCCACATGGGTATCCCATTTATTCTTAAAGTCTGGCACGCTGTATGCCTCGATCACCTGCACTGGAAGCTTGTTCCAATGAACAACCACTCTCTCTGTGAAGAAATACTTTCTGGTGTCGCCATGAAATTTTCCGCCCCTGAGTTTGAGCGGGTGCCCTCTTGTGGCCGAGGGTCCCTTGATAAAGAAAATATCATCTTCCACTTTGACACGTCCCGTGAGGTACGTAAATGTTTCGATCATGTCTCCCCTCTCCCTACGCTCCTCGAGAGTGTAGAGCTGCAATTTGTTCAGTCTCTCTTCATATGAGAGACCCTTGAGCCCTGAGATCATCCTGGTGGCCGTCCACTGAACCGATTCAATTCTGCGCACATCTTTACTGCAATATGGCCTCCAGAATTGCACACAGTACTTAGTTTCCCATTTTAATCTGGCAAATTCTATTAGGCCCATACGAAGAATACATCTGTTCACCTACCCAACAATAAAGGCCTGCCACTACAATAGATTCCTGGCCAGAATCCTTGTCTTCCAGGAAGGCAAATGGAACGATTAGTTGAGTAACGTTATCACGCACTCCTCAACCTACCTCAATTTTAGAAAATTGGTAAAAACGAGTTTGTTCAATCGATTTATAAACTAAGAATTTTATAGCACTACAAATTCAACCATTAACCTTAAGAACTATATAGCTTTCTACTTCTTCCATTATATAAGATTGTATAGATGTCTTTAAATTGTTGACCTCTTCGCTGATTGTCCAGCACTTCTTGTTGTAAACCGCTTCGATCTTTTCATGGTTTTGGCAGTATATAAAAATAAAATTATTATTATTATCTCTCCAAAGACGCGTGGTTGATTGTTATTGTGTGGTGCTCACTGGGAATTATTTATTTCTTTCCTTCCTTTATTCTTTTTTCCTAGATGCATCACCTTGCAATTTTAACATTAATAAATGCAAGGTGATGCATCTAGGAAAAAAGAATAAAGAACACGAGTATAAAATGTTTGGGGTAACACTAGCAAAATGCGAACAGGAAAGGGATTTGGGGGTACTGGTTGACAGAACCCTGAAGCCATCGGCACAGTGTGCGGCGGCAGCGAAGAGAGCAAACAGGATATTGGGCATAATTAGGAAAGGGATCACGAGTAGATCTGAAGAAGTCATAATGCCGCTTTATAGAGCAATGGTTAGACCACACTTGGAGTACTGTGTCCAACACTGGTCTCCTTATCTTAAGAAGGACATAACTCTGTTGGAGAAGGTGCAAAGGCGAGCCACGAAACTAGTCAAAGGTATGAAAAAGTTGAGCTATGAAGAACGCCTCAAGAAACTGGGACTGTTCACACTCGAGAGGATAAGACTGAGAGGCGATTTGATAGAGACTTTTAAAATATTAAAAGGATTTGATGACATAGACCAAGAAGCAGCATTACTAAGATTTTCAGATGTGACAAGGACAAGAGGTCATAGCCTGAAACTGGGTGGCAGCAGGTTCAGGACGAATGCCAGGAAGTTCTGTTTCTCACAACGAGTGGTGGGCGCTTGGAATTCTCTTCCTGAAGGTGTTGTGGCGGAGACTACTCTTCGGAGTTTCAAGCACAAGTTGGATATACACCTTCTTGCAAATCATATTGAGGGATACGGTAATTTCAGGTTTCCATAATAGAGAACTAAATGGGTCGCAGCGTGAGCGGATTGCCGGACTTGATGGACCTCGGTCTGATCCGGTGAGGGCATTTCTTATGTTCTTATGTTCCTGTCTGTACAACAGATACATGTCACTGCTAATATTTTATGCTGGTTTTGTGCTACAAGTTTGACATGTTTCGACGGGATGTATAAAGTTTATGATAAGGTTATTTATGCAGTATTTCAAGATTTTAATGAACATAGTAACATAGTAACATATTAGATGACAGCAGATAAAGACCCGAATGGTCCATCCAGTCTGCCCAACCTGATTCAATTTAAATTATTTTTTTTTTATTTTATTTTATTTTTTTTCTTCTTAGCTATTTCTGGGCGAGAATCCAAAGCTTTACCCGGTACTATGCTTGGGTTCCAACTGCCGAAATCTCTGTTAAGACTTACTCCAGCCCATCTACACCCTCCCAGCCATTGAAGCCCTCCCCTGCCCATCCCCCACCAAATGATCATACACAGACACAGACCATACAAGTCTGCCCAGTAACTGGCCTAGTTCAATATTTAATATTATTTTCTGATTCTAAATCTTCTGTGTTCATCCCACGCTTCTTTGAACTCAGTCACAGTTTTACTCTCCACCACCTCTCTCGGGAGCGCATTCCAGGCATCCACCACCCTCTCCGTAAAGTAGAATTTCCTAACATTGCCCCTGAATCTACCACCCCTCAACCTCAAATTATGTCCTCTGGTTTTACCATTTTCCTTTCTCTGGAAAAGATTTTGTTCTACATTAATACCCTTTAAGTATTTGAACGTCTGAATCATATCTCCCCTGTCTCTCCTTTCCTCTAGGGTATACATATTCAGGGCTTCCAGTCTCTCCTAATACGTCTTCTGGCGCAAGCCTCCTATCATTTTCGTCACCCTCCTCTGGACCGCCTCAAGTCTTCTTACGTCTTTCGCCAGATACGGTCTCCAAAACTGAACACAATACTCCAAGTGGGGCCTCACCAATGACCTGTACAGGGGCATCAACACCTTCTTCCTTCTACTGACTACGCCTCTCTTTATACAGCCCAGAATCCTTCTGGCAGCAGCCACTGCCTTGTCACACTGTTTTTTTCGCCTTTAGATCTTCGGACACTATCACCCCAAGGTCCCTCTCCCCGTCCGTGCATATCAGCTTTTCTCCTCCCAGCATATACGGTTCCTTCCTATTATTAATCCCCAAATGCATTACTCTGCATTTCTTTGCATTGAATTTTAGTTGCCAGGCATTAGACCATTCCTCTAACTTTTGCAGATCCTTTTTCATATTTTCCACACCCTCTTCGGTGTCTACTCTGTTACAAATCTTGGTATCATCTGCAAAAAGGCACACTTTTCCTTCTAACCCTTCAGCAATGTCACTCACATACATATTGAACAGGATTGGCCCCAGCACCGAACCCTGAGGGACTCCACTAGTCACCTTTCCTTCCTTCGAGCGACTTCCATTAACCACCACCCTCTGGCGTCTGTCCGACAGCCAGTTTCTGACCCAGTTCACCACTTTGGGTCCTAACTTAAGCCCTTCAAGTTTGTTCAACAGCCTCCTATGAGGAACTGTATCAAAGGCTTTGCTGAAATCCAAGTAAATTACATCTAGCATATGTCCTCGATCCAGCTCTCTGGTCACCCAATCAAAAAATTCAATCAGGTTCGTTTGGCACGATTTACCTTTTGTAAAGCCATGTTGCCTCGGATCCTGTAACCCATTAGATTCAAGGAAATACACTATCCTTTCTTTCAGCAACACTTCCATTATTTTTCCAACAACTGAAGTGAGGCTCACCGGCCTGTAGTTTCCTGCTTCATCCCTGTGACCATTTTTATGAATAGGGACCACATCCGCTCTCCTCCAATCCCCAGGAATCACTCCCGTCTCCAGAGATTTGTTGAACAAGTCTTTAATAGGACTCGCCAGAACCTCTCTGAGCTCCCTTAGTATCCTGGGATGGATCCCGTCTGGTCCCATCGCTTTGTCCACCTTCGGTTTTTCAAGTTGCTCATAAACACCCTCCTCCGTGAACGGCGCAGAATCTACTCCATTTTCTCGTGTAACTTTGCCAGACAATCTCGGTCCTTCTCCAGGATTTTCTTCTGTGAACACAGAACAGAAGTATTTGTTTAGCACATTTGCTTTCTCCTCATCACTCTCCACATATTTGTTCCCAGCATCTTTTAGCCTAGCAATTCCATTTTATATCTTCCTCCTTTCACTAATATATCAGAAAAAATTTTTATCTCCCTTTTTTACATTTTTAGCCATTTGTTCTTCCGCCTGTGCCTTCGCCAAACGTATCTCTCTCTTGGCTTCTTTCAGTTTCACCCTGTAGTCCTTTCTGCTCTCCTCTTCTTGGGTTTTTTTATATTTCATGAACGCCAACTCTTTCGCCTTTATTTTCTCAGCCACTAGGTTGGAGAACCATGTCCAGTTACCATTTTTGCATTTTATGTTTCTGTTTGGTTTGTACATTTTTCTTTTGACTACAACCAATAAACTATTTGAACAGGATTTGGATGTTTTGAACTTGGAGACGGGTTTGTGGTTTAAAATGGCGAACATAGTTAGATGCCCTAAGGACATCTACATAGGTGATTTATCCCCAAAAGATTTGGTCATCTTGTGGTGTTGTTTCAAAAATTGTTGTGCCTCTGCATCCAACTTTAGACATCATGTGGGAAATGTCCAAAGTCAAACTTAGACATCATATCAAAACTGTCCCTCTATTTCTCCCACGCTACAGTCCACTGGTAGGTTGTTTGAAGATCATTAGTACACAAATTAAGTACTCTTTTGAGTTACAAATCAAGTACTCAAACATTTTCCCTATCTGTCCTGACAGGCTCAAAGTCTATCTAATGTACCCTGGGGCAGGGTGATCAAAGCTCTCTGGCGAGTATAAGCACTCAAGTAAGTAAATCACTGAATACCTCTACACGGATTGGAAAAGGGGGCAATGTCTGAAAGCCGTATATACTAATGCTCGAAGTATGGGAAACAAGATTTGAGATTTAGAAGCTGTGATGGAAGAAGAGGAGTTGGATATAGTGGTGATCACAGAGACTTTGTTCACAGAGAACCATGACTGGGATGTAGTTATACCGGGCAATAATCTGTTCAGGAAAAACAGGGTAGGATAAAAAGGAGGGGGAGTAGCGTTAAAAATCATATTAAACCCACACAATTGCAGGATCTGCAGGGCAAGGAAGAGGCACTGTGGATCAATTTGGAAAGAGGGAATGGTGAATATATTTACATTGATCTGATAAACAGGCCTCCTTCACAGATGGAAGAAGTAGATAGAGATTTAATAGTAGACATTCAGAATATATCTAAAAAAGGTGGTCTTACTAATAGGTGATTTTAACATGCTGGATGTTGATTGGGGTATCCCTATTGTAGGGTCTTCTAGAGGTAGGAAGATCCTGGATTCTCTACAAGGAGAACTGTTCCAGCAGTTGGTAATGGAACCCATGTGGGACGGGGTCATACTGGACTTAGAGCTTACAAATGGGGAAAGTGTTTCTGATGTTACAGTGGGTGATCATCTGGCATCAAGTGATCACTGCATGGTACAGTTTAATATTAAGATGGGTATAGAGAGGGTTCATTAAAAAGCAAAGGTTCTAGACTTTAAAAAACTAACTTTGTTTGGATGAGGGTTTATGTCAAGGAATAATTTTCTGGATGGGAACATCTGGAAGGAGTGGAAATGCGTTAGGCAAAACTGAAAGGAGTGATTATAAAAGTGACAAACCTTTTTGTGAGGTAAGTATGTAAAAGTAAGAGGAAAAGAAGACCGCTTTGGTTCTCAAAAGTAGTAGCTCAGAAGATAAGAAGTAAGAGGTTAGCTTTTATAAACTACAAAATATTGTAGAAAAAGGAAGACAGGAAAAAATATCTGGAAAAGTTAAGAGGCTGGTCGTGTAGTCAGGAAAGCAAAAATGCAAATGAAAGAAAAAATAGCTGACATGGTAAACTGGGGAGATAAAACATTTTTTTAGATATATCAGTGATAGGAAGAAGTGCAAAAGTAGCATTGTGAGCTCAAAGGTGAAGGAGAGGGGGGGGGGGAATATGTAGAAGCTGATAAATAAAAGGCCAAATTGCTTAACAAATATTTCTGTTCTGTGTTCAAGGCTGAAGCGCCGGGAGTGGGACCACAGAAAACAAACATGAATAGGGATGGAAGAGTAATAGAACCTGATCGATTTTCAAATGATTGTGTTCATGAGGAGCTAGGTAAAATAAAAGTAGACAAAGCAATGAGGCTAGATGGTGTACATCCAAGGGTGCTGAAGGAACTTAGGGAAGCTCTGGTAGCTCCACTGACTGACCTTTTCAACGAGTCTCTAGAATCAGGAGTGGTACTGGAGGACTGGAGAAAGACAGATGTGGTCCCTCTCCACAAAAGTAGAAGTAAGGAAGAGGTGGGGAATTACAGGCCGGTAAGTCTGACTTCTGTGGTAAGCAAATTAATAGAAATGCTTTTAAAACGGAGAATGGTCAAGTTTATAGAATCCTGTGGATTACAGGACCAGGGTCAACATGGATTCACTCGAGGTAGGTCTTGTCAGACAAATCTGATCAATTTCTTTGACTGGGTGATCAGAGAATGGATAGATGATGTGCGCTAGATGTGATATATTTAGATTTTAGCAAAGCCTTAGACAGTATTCCACACAGATGCCTAATAAATGAACTGAGTGCCCTTGGGATGGGTCCCAAAGTGACAGGCTGGGTCAAGAATTGGTTGAGTGTAAGGTGACAGAGGATAGTGATCAATGGAGATCGCATTGAGAAAAGGGATGTTATCAGTGATGTGCCTCAAGGTTCTGATGTCGGGCCTCTTGTTTTTAACATTTTTATAAACAATATTGCTGAAGGGTTGTTGGGTAAGATTTTCCTCTTTGCGGATGATACCAAAATCTGCAATAGAGTAGACATGCCAGATGGTGTGAATAACATGAAGAAAGCGAAGCTTGAAAAATGGTCTGAAATTTGGCAGCTAAAATTAATGCTAAGAAATGCAAGGTCATGCATTTGGGCTGCAAAAAACTGAGGGAACGGTATAGTTTAGGAGTGAAGAACTTATGTGTATGACATAAGAGTGGGACTTGGATGTGATTGTATGTGATGATCTTAAGGTGGCCAAACAGATTGAAAAGGTGACAGCAAAAGCTAGAAGGATGCTAGGTTGCATAGGGAGATGTATGACCAGTAGGAATAAGGAGGAATTCATGGCAGTAGGAAAAAGGAGGAATTGATGCCCCTGTATAACACTTTGGTGAGACCTCATTTAGAATATTGTGTATAATTCTGGAGGCCACACCTTCAAAAAGATTTAAAAAGGATGGAGTCGATGCTGAGGAAGGCTACTAAAATGGTATGTAGTCTTCATCATAAGGCATTTGGGGGACAAACTTAAAAATCTCAAACTGTATACTTTGGAGGAAAGGTGGGAGAGGGGAGATATGATAGAGACTTTAAATACCTATGTAATGTAAATGCGCATAAAAGGAAACTCTGCAATGAGGGCATAGGATGAAGTTAAGAGGCTCCGGCGTAATCTAAGGAAATATTTTTTTTACAGAAAGGGTGGTAGATAAATGGAACAGTCTCCCAGAAGAGGTGATGGAGACAGAGATTGTGTATGAATTCAAAAGGGCCTGCGATAGGCACGTGGGATCTCTCAGAGAGAGAAAGAGATAATTCTTATTGCGGATGTGCAGACTAGATGGGCTATTTGGTCTTTATCTGTCATCATGTTTCTATGGACAGTGGAGGATTAAGTGACTTGCCCAGGGTCACAAGGAGCAGCATGGGGTTTGAACCCTCAACCTCAGGATGCTGAAGCTGTAGCTCTAACCACTACACTACACTCTCCTCTGCGGCAGGGGATCAGAAAGGGGTAAACCATCACCACTGCACTTCATCATTTTTTATATCAGTTGGGGCAACACTGGGTATACTCACGCTATCTACAGGCACATGTGCTATGGTTGTTGTACGATAAGTGTCTGTCCTATTGTAACCAGGGTTAAAAATTTAATAGCTACTTGAGAAAAAAAACAGGGTTTAAAGAAGTTTTTAAAGGGTTTAATGAAGCAGAGAGGATCTGGAAGGAGATATCTGTGGTTTTTTTTATTTTTGAGAAGTATGGTTTGTGCATTGTTTGTATTGGTGCAGTTTTGAGGTTTTCTGTTGCTGATCTCTTGCACAGGTCTGCTGTCCTCATGCAGAGATCAGCATAAGCTGTCTGAACATTCTAACTGTGAGATTTGACAGTTGGGAGGGTGACTTGGTTCTGTGAGGAGGTGTTTTGGCTTGTGTGGCTCTTGTGAAGGTAATTATAGTTGATTTTATTGAATTTTGAATAAGAATTGTAAGTTGTGGTTGAAGTTGGTTTGATTCATAGATTCTGGTAATTTCCAAGGTTGAAATATTTCTTTCTGGCGGATGTGAAGAATTGTTTTATCTGTGAGACTATTGGGTGTTAGAAATAGTCTGGGCGATTTCTGTGTAATGTCATGAGGAAATATTGGTGAAGAAAATTTGATAAACTGTTTTGGAAGTTTAATATCTTCTGTAAAATTTACTGAGACTTTGGGTTTTATTTGTGTTTTGAGATATAAGAAATTTGAGTGATTTTGGAAATAGGAAATTCTGGGAAGGGAAAAAATGTAGGGAACATCAATTATCTATTTTTTTCCTAGCTTAGAAAGTATATTTAGGCAATTTGGAGTTATTAGATTAGGATAGGGTTTTCCCTTATTGGTTTGTTTAAGTCAGAGTAGTAGGTTGGTTCCAGGAAGAGAGAGTCTGCTAGCAACAGCACGCCTACGTGGTACCCCTACATAGCAAGAACATAAAGCCTCAAATACCCAAATCTGAGGAAAAAGAAGAACTTTACAGAGGGGAAGTAGAATCTCTTTGTTTAGATTTGATTTACAGCATTTGTTTATTAAAAATTATTTCTAATTTAAATTCTGAATCCTTAGTGCTTCTTTATATTTATTTTATTATATGTTTAATAACTATTTTTATTTCAAGGTTATACCATATTATTATATATTACTAGCTGATGCCCCGGCGTTGCACGGGTATTTAATTATAGCAATAACACTGTAAATGGATTCAAATAAAGATACTTTATAGTGGTGAATGAAATTATTTTTTTACAGCTTAATAAAAAGTACAATATTCAAATTATAATGTGAAATATTTGACAAAATGAATACAATACAACTAACGCAAAACGTGATTATAAACAACAATTTTAGTTTCACCTCCTGGAGCAAGAACATATAAATTCTTGGGTGAACCCACCCTTGAGCAAGCAACATAGAGTTGTGGGCCACGAGACCCCCAGAACATATCACCCCAGGTAGTGAGGGATCTGCATACCAAGTTTCGTTCAAATCGGTCAAGCCGTTTTTGAATTACTGTGAGAATGGCAGCTTTTTACATATTTTCCATTGACATGAATGGGTGAAATCTGATTTTCTGTTTGTAGCTCCGCCCACGTGTGCAGGTGGGCCGTGACACCTGCACACATATCACCCCAGGTAGTGAGGGATCTGCATACCAAGTTTCGTTCAAATCGGTCAAGCCGTTTTTGAATTACAGTGAGAATGGCAGCTTTTTACATTTTTTCCATTGACATGAATGGGTGAAATCTGATTTTCTGTTTGTAGCTCCGCCCACGTGTGCAGGTGGGCCACGAGACCCCCAGAACATATCACCCCAGGTAGTGAGGGATCTGCATACCAAGTTTCGTTCAAATCGGTCAAGCCGTTTTTGAATTACTGTGAGAATGGCAGCTTTTTACATGTTTTCCATTGACATGTATGGGTGAAATCTGATTTTCTGTTTGTAGCTCCGCCCACGTGTGCAGGTGTGCCGCGAGACCCCAGAACATATCACCCCAGGTAGTGAGGGATCTGCATACCAAGTTTCGTTCAAATCGGTCAAGCCGTTTTTGAATTACAGTGAGAATGGCAGCTTTTTACATTTTTTCCATTGACATGAATGGGTGAAATCTGATTTTCTGTTTGTAGCTCCGCCCACGTGTGCAGGTGGGCCACGAGACCCCCAGAACATATCACCCCAGGTAGTGAGGGACCTGCATACCAAGTTTTGTTCAAATCGGTCAAGCCGTTTTTGAATTACTGTGAGAATGGCAGCTTTTTACATTTTTTCCATTGACATGAATGGGTGAAATCTGATTTTCTGTTTGTAGCTCCGCCCACGTGTGCAGGTGGGCCGCGAGACCCCCAGAATATATCATCCCAGGTAGTGAGGGATCTGCATACCAAGTTTCGTTCAAATCGGTCAAGCCGTTTTTGCATGATCGCGGCACATACACACATACATACCTCCGATTTTATATATATAGATTATTTTGTTTATGTAATTCACCCCTTCTCCTGGGAAAGGTATCAATTTAACCCTCGGTGTGCACGACTACAAAACAAATCTTATTTCAAGAGGGATACCTTTTACCTCAGTCTGAGAAGGAGGGGGTTACACTATGTTGTAAATACAGAGAAGATGCTAGGCCTGCTCCTTGCATATACTGCATGAACTTTGTACCTACCACACCTTACCATTTTCAATTAAGGTGTAGCAAGTGGGTCCTTTAAAGAGCTATTAACTTTAAAGTCCTGTGATGGAGTGTACAAGTAGTTACCAGCTCCCTTAAACACACACCCTCACAGAATCACATTAAATCCTGCAGTACAAAACAAAGGGTATGGCTAAGGTGACCATACGTCACGTTTTCAGCGGGACTGTCCCGTTATGGGACTGACTGTCCCGTTGTCCCAACCCACCACTTCGGGATACCAAAATGTCCCGTTTTCAGGGACAGTGTCCCGAAGCTGTGCGCGGGGATAATGGACCGGCGATCGCTTCCCCTCCTTCCCTGCCACGCTCTTTCAATTCAGGCATTGCCACTAACCATCCTCTCTCTCGGGCATCCCGGGGCTTGTAGTTTCTCCACAAATCTAGGGGTGGAAATAGTGAGCATCAGAACTACGACTACTGAAATGCAGTGTACGTGGCTCCAAAATGGCCATTCCCCTCTAGAACTGACGGTCCCCCAGCTAAAGCGTGGCATCTTGGCTGCCTGAATGGAACATATCCTCAGCCGCGCGACTGCTAGAGTTCCTGCTCGCACCGCAGCTATTCTTGTTGCTACAAGGATGAGTAAGTGGCTCGTGCTAGCGGGACGCGCTTTAGTGAAAACTTTGCAGCAGAGTAGGCAGCAAAAATAGGTATATATGTGTGAAAAAGTACAGATGCTGATGAAAAGTTCTAGCCCAACAACGGTGGTCGCTGCTGGGAATTAACAGGTAGCCAGAACTTTTCATCAGTATCTGCACTTCACTGTACAGCATCTGTAGTCCACTTAGGTTGGAATGGCAAGGTGATGATGATGTGCCCAAACTAAGTGAACCCGCTTTCGGATGTGCAGAGATTAGGCATCAGTGGACATGGGAAGGAGGCACTGGGGACACTAAGGACACAGGATGAAGGCACTGGGGGCACTAAGGACACAGGATGGAGGCACTGCGGGCACTAAGGACATGGGAAGGAGGCACTGGAGGCACTAAGGACATAGGAAGGAAGGAAGGCGGGAAGGAATAGAAAGGGACAATTGTTGGGCCTGAGTGCAGAAAGAAAGAATGCACAGTCAGAAGGAAACACAACCAGAGACTCGTGAAATCACCAGACAGCAAAGGTAGGAAAAATGATTTTATTTTCAATTTAGTGATAAAAATGTGTCAGTTTTGAGAATTTATATCTGCTGTCTATATTTTGCACTATATTTGTCTATTTTTCTATAGTTACTGAGGTGACATTGCATATTTTAAAGTCATCTGCCTTGACATCTTTGAACCCCCTCCAATATAAATAATTAACATTTTCTCTGCATATAGCGTGCTTTGTAGTTTTAAAAAATTTTATAGTTACCATTATGAATAAGATATTATGTGTACATGAAAAATGAATGGAAGAAATTGGGAGGCGGGGTTAGGGTGGGATTAGGGCGGGTTTGGGGCAGGACTGACAATTAATAGATGTCCCCTTTTGATGAAAAAAATAAATGGTCACGTTAGGTATGGCTCAGTCAAGGCACAGCAGGAAGGGCATGAGTAGGCAACCAGAACACAGGCAGAACAGGGAGGCCTGGGGAAAATGAGAGCAGCTCTCCAGCATATGCCTTCACCACATAGGTGCAAGCAGCAAATGTTTAATGCAGGTAGGCCAACTTTAATTTGGAACCTTGTCAAATCTTTATCCTTGAGCCAGGCTAGATATGGCCTGGTTTTGATTAACCTTGAAGACAAAGACTAGTGCACATTGAGACTGTAGGGCCTGTCAGGGACAGGCTGCAGGAGGATTACACTTGAGTTCTGACTTTATCAAGCCTGGGAAGAGAACTGATTTCCACATTCTTTTGAACCTAAATAAAGTGTTTTCTTTAACTTTCACACCTTTGAGTGACTATGTCTATTGAGACTCTGCATAGGGTTACCATAAGGTAAGGTTGCCAGACGTCTGGGAAATCCTAGACATGTCCTCTTTTTAAAGGACTGTCTGGGTTCCTGAGCAGACTTTATAAAATCCAGCAGTTTGTCCAGGTTTGTAAAGCCCCAAGCTCCAGCCATGTATGGAGAGCCTTCAGAAAGCATGCGTGGATGATGTCATACGCATCTGCGCATGATGGAGGCTTTCCAGATGCAACCTGTAGGTCAGAAAAAAAGAGGTGGCTTTTGGGGACAGGGCTAGAGGCAGAACAGAGCAGGGCTGGAAGTGGAATGGAGCTGGGTTGAAGGCTGAACGCGGTGGGACTAGGGGCAAATTAGGACAGGGCCATGCATCTGGGGTTTTTCCATCTTTGAATATGGTAACTCTACTATATGGCTCCAGAAAAAGAAGGAAGGGATTGAGACATCCAGGTTTTATTTCCATCAATAGAAGTAAAACCTGGATGTCTCAATCCATCCCCCTTTTTCTGGAGCCATATGGTAACCCCAGCTCTGCACCAACACCCTTATTCATGCTACTATTGTTGTTAGGTGCCATTGACTTGTGTTCGAGTCCTAGTGGCTTGATGCCATAACAATATTCATACTATTACAGGGCCCAAAATTAAAATGATTTAATCAGGTAAGAGAAGCTGGATAATGGAACTAAAAATATAGAGAGACCACCATAGTACTATATTTTAATTTTATTTGATATCTAAACAGAATGGGGCTCATAATCGAAAGAGAAAAACATCTAAAAACCGGCCTAAATCAGCACTTGGACGAGCATTTCTCAAAAACGTCCAAGCGCCGAAAATAAAAACGGGTTTTGGACGTATTTCTAAACGACCTAGGCCTTCATAGTGCCGCTCAACGTCCAAAGCTAAACAAGGCATTTCGGGAGGCGTGTTGAGGGCGGGAGTTGGGCGGGATGTGGGCTGGCTTAGACGTAGTCGTACAGCATGTATAACCGAAAGTTATACAGCCCAGGATTGACGGAACTTGGACGTTGTGACTTAGACCAGTGTTTTTCAACCGCTGTTCCGCGGCACACTAGTGTGCCGCGAGATGTTGCCTGGTGTGCCGTACGGTGCAGACACTGATTAGGCCTCAGGCCGGGTCCCGCACGCGCTCCCATGAGACTCCCCCGGTCCCCGCTGCTGTTCAGTTTCGATCTTCTGCTCTGACGCAACCGGAAACAGGAAGTAGCAGCAGAGCAGAAGATTGAACACTGAGCAGCCGCGCGTGCACGGCTCTTTGGGAAAGCGTGCATGTCGCCGAAAAACAAAACCTACAAACTAAGGTGAGGCGAAGGGAGAGACCTGGCTAAACAGTAGGATCGATTGGGCAGGCGAGTGGTGGCTGCGGGGACCGTGCGATCGCTCGTGTTCCCGGCTCAAATTGGAAGGAGGGAGTGAAAGGGAAAAGGATTCTGGGCCAAGGGGATGAAGACAGAAAGAAAAACCCACAGCAGGAAAGAAAGGGAAGGACAGGCAGGTGAGCCAGATGCTAGAAGCAGGGGGGGGGAAGAAAGAGGGAAAAAAGCTAGATGGGGTTGAAAAGAAGAGACACACTGGTATGGAAGAGGAAGATAGGGGAAATCTGGACACAGGAAGGTAACAGAAAGAGGGGAAATTATGTGCATGGGGCATAGGGACAGAGACATAAAGGGGACATGCCATGGGGATGGTATATGGACACGGGGGGGGCAATGACAGATACATAGGGGAGATATTAGAAATGGAGAAAATAGGAGCACAGAAGTGAGATGGTTTGTGGGGATGGGACAGGGACCAAGCTCGCAGGCTCCAGTGGCTTGCACAAATTACATTGTAACGTGCCATGAAAATAAGAGGGAGGAAGGTAGATAGATAAGCCACGTGAGAGGAGCTGAAGGGTAGTAGAAAGGAACAGATGGTAAAGGAGGGAGGGAAGGGTGGTGGTGGAAAGGATTAGGACAGACATTGAAGGAGGGTGGAGAGGAACAGACCCCGAGGGGAAATGTGGAAGACAGAGTGGGAAGAAGACAGATGCCAGACTATGGGGGAGCGGAGGGAAGAAGATGGGTGCTAGACCAATTGGGGGGGGTGAAGGGAGAGGCACAGTAACAGCAAATGGAAGACGTAGAGAGAAGATACACAGTGGATGGAAGGAATTGAAAGAGAAGATGTGGAAAGCAGATACCAGACAACAAAGGTAGAAAAAAAAATTATATTTATTTATTTATTTTTTGCTTTAGGATAAAATAGTATATTAGTTGTGTTGATAAAAATTTATAAACAAAGCCCTGCCAGCTGAATATCTCTTTCTCTAGTTCAGCAGCAGGAACTTTGATTTATAAGAAAGGAATAAGCTAAATATTACAGTACTAAGGCTTATATGGATGCAGCGGGGACGGTGACGGGGCAGTGAATGGGATGGCAGTGGCGGTGACGGGGCGGTGAAAGGGATGGCGGTGACGGTGACGGGGCGGTGAAGGGAACGGCTGTTGACGAAGAGCTACGTGTGTGTCTTTCTTCGATTCCAGCCAGAATATCAGCTTTGTGTTCAGCCAAACAGGCCCAGGTTTCGCACTGAATAAAGTATTTTATAATTTTTCACTATTCTGTTTACTTAATATTTCATAATAAAGTAATTATAAAATACTTTCTTTGTGTTTATTTGATTCCTATTCAAGAGAATTACTTTATATATAGTCAATATAGGCACAGAGTTAAATTTTTTAACATTTTCTAATGGTGGTGTGCCTCGTGATTTTTTTCATGAAACAAGTGTGCCTTTGCCCAAAAAAGGTTGAAAAACACTGACTTAGACCATGTAAAACATGGTCTGTCACAAAATCCCACCTAAACTCACCAGATAAGCACTGCAAACATATAACACCCCCACATACCACCCCAGTGATCACCAACCCCCCCACCACCACCATAAAAATTTTATTCACAACTTTAAATTTCAGCCTCCAGACCATAATCACCTGGCCGCCTGGCCTAGTCGTCCAGCCCAGAGGCAGCTTAAGTCATCTTGGGGGTGGGTTAGGGACCTATAGAGAGGAGGACCCATGTCCATAAGCCCCTGTAATCACTGCATTGATACTTAAACATGTGACTGCCCTATATACCCCCAAAACCCTTTTTTACTGGTTTATAAGTGGCTCCTGCAGCCATAAGGACTATTGGGGTGGTAGATAAGTGGGTCTAGGGGATTATGGAGGTGGTTTGGGGGGCTCACCGTCACCTATAAGGGAGCTGTAGTGTGGAGAAGCCATGGTACCCTTTTTGTGAAGTTCACTGCAGTGCCCTGTAAAGACCCCACTATTTAGGTGGCATGTCTGGGTGTGCAGTCCATCACTTTGCAGACCCCTCCCGCGTCCAACAGGGCTTGTTCTAGGTGTTTTGGACTTGGACAGAAAGTTGGACGGAAATGTGGTATAAAGATGGATGATTTAGTGGCTTGGATGATCAGATCAGCAGGACGTATAATTAGACGATTTTCAAAAGTAAAAAAAAGTTGGACGTAGCTTTCGAAAATGTGTCAGGCTCTTTTTAACTTTGGACGACTTGCGAGATGAACGTAAACAGACTTAGACGTCCCTTTCGATTATGCCCCTCAATAAGTATAGGGAAGAGGCATCCCAAGCAGACAAAAAAATACATGGACGGGGTAATACAGGAATCATTCAAAATGGAAAGAACACTAGGCAAGGTTACAATTTTTTTTGCAAAGGAAACTAAAATGAAGACGAGCACTTTAAAGGAATCAGTCTGGGATTGCAAGAGCAGGCTGTCAGTAGACCTAAAAAAGAGAAAGACAGAGCTAAGTCTGAAGGAAGGCCTGTCAAAAATTATACAGTTTTACAGCAGTCATAAAGGTCTTAAAAGATAGTTCAGTTCTGATATACAGTGTAGGGGAAGATTATTCCAAAGCATAGGTGCTAGCACAGCAAAACAAGTTTGTATAGTAGTATCAAGGTGGATCACACAAAAAGATGGGATGGAAAAGTTGAAAAGAATGCAGACATCACTGGGAAAACAGAGCACAGAAGCTAGTGAGAAATAGACAGAACCTTGTAAATGGGTTGGACCAATGTTCATATATAAACAGAGGATTTACATGGTTAAATGTCTTTTTGCCAAATAGCAGACAAACCATAGTGTTTTGTGCAACTTGAAGCCATCTAAGCTGTATGGATGGTAGTGGTCCAGCAATGGAGCTGGGGTGGAGCCAAGATTTATCTGGTTAATGAATTTCAGTCTACTAGCTGGGTAATTGCCTAGATCAGAGTCTCAAAAATTTTCACTAAACTCAGGGCCACGTCTGGAGGGTCTCCAGGCATGCACGGATGTTGACGTGAGGAGGTGCGGAGAGGCTCCAAGAAGGGGTAGAGGTGCCGACACCGGTTGACTGCCTACAGGACATGTCTCGCCATGAGAGGCACGTCCTGTAGGTAATCAGCTGGTGTTTCTCCTCCTCGCCAGCATCTCAAGGCATACCCAAATCTCGGAATGGCACACTAGTATGCCGTGGGCATACTAGTAATACACTGGCCTAGATAAAGTTAGAACAGCAAAAAGACTGTCCTGACTTTATCCAGGAGCGATATCAATGTTAACCTGCACCCAAATAACTTGGTAGCCATGCATGACCCAGACATTCAATGCTGGCACACAAGTTAGGCCTGGCTTTGCATATCTGGGCTTGATTCTTCCTTTTGTAGTCAGTGCTAGAAATTCATTGACTGCAACGGGCTGCTATTGAGCCTTAAGTTCTTATTGCATCCTTTGATCCAGGCCTTGATTTGTTGCCTTCTGCAATCAGTCAAATAATATTAAGTCTAAAAGGTTCTTGTCTTCTATTTACTGAATTATAATAAAAAAAATATATTATTTAAATAGTGACAAGGAAGCTGCTAATATAGTCCAGTTTTTTTTCTAAATCCTCAAAGCAATAGGTTGAAAGTTTGAAAAATAAACTGAATATTAGATTCCTAAATCCATCCAACTAAAACTTAAAATGTAATAGAAACATTTTTTTAAAGTAATATGTGCAGATACTGAATGTGTTTGCTGAAAAAAATATTACTTCTATAGTAAACAATAGACTGAACACATAATGCAAAAAAATTGTGTCTAAAAATTATCTAAAGACCACCTAATGTGCATGGATGCCAGTGAATGTCAAAAATGTCACAATCTCCCAGTAATGACTGCCTGACATAAACAGTAAGAGAGAAATATTACAATTACTGAAGTAGTTGTGAGGACTAGCATGCATTTTCATGAGAGGTCTCTATGAATGGCAGTGGGTATTCAAGCAGGCAGTTTTTCCTGCCAGTCAAGCTGGCCAAAGAAAGCTTTCTTCCCCCGAAAGACAATTAAAATGAGTTAAATGAATTAAAAAGGCCCTGCATAGTTTAAAAATGGTCAGAGGTTAGGTACAGTTGTATCTGGATTTATGAAAATACATTTGGCTGCCAAACCTTGGAAATTGTGTGGGTAACTGGGGAGTCATTCGTGTAGCAATCTAAACAGATTTAGAAAATTGAAGGCTATGAACATAATATTAATTTCCAGAAGGTTATACTCCTTGAAACTACTGTGTATGGCAATTATTTTAAAAATCCATTTTCTGGAAATGCTGTCAAGACTACGGAAAATGTTAAATATTTTAATATTTGGAACTTTGAAAACAATATTCTGTGAATGGGGATGAGTGAAGGCTTATACTGTAAGGAATTTCCCCTCCTCCCCCCCCCCCCTTTTTTTTATCAAGCCGTGCTACCAAGCAGTGCAAGCTAAATGCCGAGCCACTGATAGGATTAGAATGGGCAGTTCAGCATTTAGTGTGCGCTGCTCGGCAGCACGGCTATGTAAAAGGACCCATTAAGCATGTAGAAAAGTAGGCAGTCATACAATTGCTCGATGCATTCAAATGCAAAACAATAGACGCAGAGAAATCATAGAACCTATTTTATAAGATGTGAAGGAAATTTAATAAAGGCCCTTTTTAATACAAAAATGCCTACATGAATACTAAAAGTCTTCTCATAAAAATACCGCTAATGTGCAATAATAAGAAAAAGCACATACTTTTATACAATCCAGATTCAGGCACATTCAGGGCACAGCTTGGGTACAGCATGAGTGGTGCAGAGAAACATACTGTTTGTGATGACTGGTAAAATTTGACTCTTTGCAAATGATACCAAAATCTGCCTTAGTGTACTGTAGACGCCCTTGATGGTGTGGAAAACATGAGGAAGGACCTAACACAGCTTGAAGAATGGTCTGAAATTTGACAGCTAAGATTTAATGCTAAGAAATTCAAGGTAATGCATTTGGGTTGCAAAAACCTGAGAGAATTGTACAGTTTAGAAGGTGAAGAACTTTTGTGCATGAAAGAGGTAAAGGGCTTGGGTGTGATAGTATGTAATGATCTGAAGGTGGCCAAACAGGTTAAAAAGAACATAAGAATAGCCTTACTGGGCAGATCAATGGTCCATCAAGCCCAATAGCTCAACCTCATGGTGGCCAATCCAAAGAGTAGCAACATTCCATGCTACCGATCCAGGGCAAACAGTGGCTTCCCCTATGTCTTTCTTAAAAGGTGACGGCAAAAGCTAGAATGATGTTTAGGTGCATAGGGAGAGGAATGGCCAGTAGGAAAAAAAGAGGTATTGATGCCCCTGTAAAAAACTCTGGTAAGACCTCATTTAGAATATTATGTACAATTCTGGAGACCATACTTTCAAAAAGTTATAAACAGGATGAAGTTGGGCCAGAGGAAGGCAACTAAATAGGTTGGTGGTCTTCGTCATAAGGCATACGGGGGACAGTCATAAAGGTATGTATACTTTGGAGCAAAGGAGGGAGAGGGGAGATATGATAGAGCTGTTTAAATACTTATATGGCATAAATATGCATAAGGTAAGTCTCTTTCATATGAAAGGAGATTCCAGAGTGAGATGGCATATAATGAGGTTAAGAGGTGATAGGCACAGGAGTAATCAAAGGAAATACTTTTTTTACAGAAAGGGTAGTAGATGCATGGAAGTCTCCCGGTAGAGGTGGTGGAGTCAAATACTGTGCCTGAATTCAAGAAAGCATGGGACAGGCATGTGGGATCTCTTAGGGCAGGGGTGTCCAATGTCGGTCCTCGAGGGCCGCAATCCAGTCGGGTTTTCAGGATTTCCCCAATGAATATGCATGAGATCTATGTGCATGCACTGCTTTCAATGCATATTCATTGGGGAAATCCTGAAAACCCGACTGGATTGCGGCCCTCGAGGACTGACATTGGACACCCCTGTCTTAGGAAGAAGAGGAGATAGCAGATGCTGTGAATAGGCTGACTAGAGAGGCCATTTGGCCTTTATCTGTCATCATATTTCTGTGTTTCTATGACGTGAATGCATGTATTTAACACATATGTGTTAGGGTTTTAAGTCAAGTTATTTGTCCTTTAGTATGACTTAAACAGCCCTAATGTGGCTTGATAACTCCCCCCTCCCCCCTCCTATGTCTTTGCAATTCCTCTATTCATGATTCCAGAAGGTTTGTTGTGGTAGGTTGCTGGCCTAGCTCTTGGACCTATTCCTTAACGGATCTAAGCAGTATCTTCACATCCTCTTTGAATTTTCAGGCAAATAATAATAAAAGAGTCCAGACCTTAGATGGTTTCACAAAATGACCACAAGGTCATGACAGCCATTTTCTTCTTCTTACCAATTTCCCATGCAGAAGCACTTTCTCTCCTCCCTGCATATTCAGTAACTGCAGGAACAGCTCTCTCTGTGGTGTGCAGAGCATGCAAATGCATCTAAAGTAGTTCTTTACTATACAAATAGTAACATCATATAAAAAGTGGCCACTATAATGGTAATTGTGCGAGACTACTGCTAGAGGTGCCATTTTGAGAAAGGCAATGGCAGGGCAGGAGTGACTGTGAGTGGAAGAGTAGCCTAATGGTTAGTGCAGTGGACTGAGAACCTGGCAACTGGGTTTGATTCCCTGGGCAAGCCACTTAACTTTCCATTCTTCCAGGTGTATAATTTAAATTGTGAGTCCACTAGTGACAGAAAAAGTTCCTGCATATAGTATACACAGTATAAACAGCTTTGATTGAACCCACAGAAAAGGTGGTATATGAAATCCATGACCCTTTTCCCCTTACTGTTCTACCTGATGACCACTAGGGACTAATATGGTACGTCTGCTACCATGGGGGTGGGGGCAGATCTTGACCAGCAGCATAGGGGAATTAATCAGGAGGAGGTGAGAAGAGTGATCAGGGGGATGCGGGAAGTGTCTGAAGGGTGCAGGGAAATGTTCAGGAGTGAGAAGAAATGATTGCAGAGGTTGAGGGGAATAGCCCAGGCCCTGTAGATGGCTTCAGCTTTAAGGTCTGGTGCCCCTGGACCGCTGGAGTAATGCTCCTTGCAAGGTAGCTCACAAACAGGAATCTGCAACCTGTAAACTGTTGTACTGCAGGTTGTTAACTCTCATGGTAAAGCAAGGAGCAATAAAAAACAAACAAACAAGCTTTTACTGCATCTTGATAACTTCCCCACTTAGTGCTCCTCAGTTGAGAAAGAGTTTTACTATGTTATAAATTAGAGAATTGAACTAAAAGAAATAATTTGAGATTTCACAATTTTTCACTAAATTTCTTTTGATTGTGCTAATTAAGATGGATTGGAAATATCTACACAGGGTTCTTAAAACACCAGTTGAGGTTTGGCTTCTATAATATAGGCAAGCATCTGTCTTTTGTTTGAGGCAGGTGGTGATTTGGCATTAAAAGATCAGGGATGAATTCACTTGGATGCGATGAATCTGACTGGGTTCCTTGAAAATTCTCTGGAGTTGATAACAGAAAGAATAATTCTGGTGGGTGGGATTTGATTTTGATCCTCACCAGAGATTTGATTTTGATTCTCACCAGAATATTATGTTGTGCTTATATTTTCAAAATATACCTGAGCTTTCTTTCTTTTCTTTTCTCTTTTTTTTTTTTTTTGGGGGGGGGGGTGTCGGGGTATAAATGTTCAGAAAATTTCTGATTTTTCTCAAGACTTTAAAAAGTCTTAGGATTGAAGCCTTTGGGTAAAAGTTTCATAATTTTCTTGTAGATGTTTTTTTTTTTTTGGGGGGGGGAGGAGCAGTATTTGCTTTTCATCTCAACTTATTCATTTTCTATCAGCTAGAAAAGAGCCAAGAGTAGTCTGGGTGGATAATTTGGAGTAACAGCATGACCCTTCTCCCCTTTTTTAACAAAACCATAGCGCAGTTGTTAGCACCAGCCATGGCGGTAACAGCTCTGATGCTCATAGAATTCTAAAAAAACATGGTATGGTTTTGTAAAAGGGGATGGGGGGGTAAATTTGTTGGCTAAAGTTGCCTGATCTTTTTGCCTCTTTCTGTCCAACAGTCTTTCTTGCTGTTTGATTAGTTTTCTTATTTATTGACTTCCATGTTGTCTAAAATGTATATTATTTCCTTGACTTATCCTTGACTTATCTGCATGTAATAAGGAAATGTTTTGTTTGTATCTTGGAAAGGTGCTTTATAAAGAATACAATAACAATAGTTTTTACATTTATAGTGATTTTTGCTTGTTTTCTTCATTCATTTTTGCTTGCCTGATTTTTTGAAATAAAAATCTAAGGTTTAACAATAAACCTATAAACAAACAACATGCCAAAAAGCAGTGATTAAAAGCAATCTTGTTATTTTTGAATGATGTAATTAATATCTTCAATCAATTTGTTGGATTTACTATTGGTTTTATGCTAAACTAGTGTTTAAGCCCGTTACATTAACGGGTGCTAGAATATATGGCTGGCTGTCTTTCTTTCTTTATGTCTCTCTCCCTGCTCCTGTCTCTTTCTTCCTTTCTTTCTGTCTCTCTCCCTCCTGCAATTTTTCTCTCTCTCTCCCTGGCACCCTTTGTCTGTCTGTCTTTCTTTCTGTCTCTCTTTGGTCCCCTGTCTGTCTTTATTTCTGTCTGTCTCTCTCCCTAGCCTCCTTTGTCTGTCTGTATTTCTTTCTGTGTCTCCCCCCCACCCCACTTTCCTTTGCAGAAGCAGCAGTGATATTTTCCTTCCCCTCCAGATCCCTGTGAAGTAGTAGCAGCATTTCCCCCCACCCACCCCCATTCCCTTCTCTTCCCCCCCCCCCCACCACTTTCCTTTGCATAAGCAGCAGCGTTATTTCCCTTCCCCTCCAGGTCCCTGCTGAGTAGTAGAAGCATTTTCCCCCACCCCCATTCCCTTCTCTTACCGTGAGCTGCCCTGCTCCGTTCGGCCCCTCCCCCTTCCCTTCCCGCGTGCTGGCCTGCTGCTGCTGAAGGTTTTTTTCGGCGACTCCTCCTGTTAAAATTCTAATCCTGTTAAAACTCCCCCCTTCCCGCAACCGCTCCTGTTCAAAGCGGCCTGCTGAGGTTCGCGGCCGGCTGTAACGAACCTCGCAGGCCGCTCTCCAACTCGGTAGCATGTTCCCTCTGACGCGATCGCATCAGAGGGAACGTGCTACCATGTGGAGAGCGGCCTGAGAGGTTCGCTACAGCCGGCCGCGAACCTCAGCAGGCCGCTTTGAACAGAAGCGGTAGCGGCTGTTGCGGGAGGGTGGGGGGGGAGTCGTTAACGTGCAGGCCTCTGTGAACAGGAGCGGCAGCAGGACCATGAGGCGGGAGTGAGCTGTTCGGCTTCCCCTATCTGGGGAAACCGCCGTGCCGAGGAGAGTCGGGAGTGAGTTTTTCGACTTCCCCTATTTGGGGAAACCGCCGGGCCGAACTCATCTGCTTGTCGGGAGTGAGTTGTTCGACTTCCCCTATCTGGGGAAACCGCCGTGCCGAAACCACTGTGCCGAACTCAGCTGTGCGTGGGGCCGTAGTAAGCGCGGGGCATGCTGCACTCTTGGCGGCCAGGGACATACGGATCATGGAAGCACGCCGATAAGAATGCGCATGCGCCACCTACGGTTTTATTATATAGATAATATTTCATGTGCCCATATTGAAGTACCTGTATCAGTCATGATGCTATTTCTAGTAATGTACTCATTTGCCTATTTTATGTACAAAGTCTATCAGAGATCATTTGTCTACTCACTTTTTATTGCACTTCAAAGGGTTGAACAACCTATTTTCATGTCTGTCAGAAAATGTGTAGCCCAAGTCAAGAAAAAAAAAAAATCAGTTCTAGTTTTGCTCAGCATTAACACTTGTCCATTTGGCCTGGTTTTTTTTTTTCCATCATGTAATATCCATGACAATCATGTTTTACTTTTTAGGATTTCTATAGTTCTAAATCTAAGGTGCCATTTTCAGCCAGCAAAAGGGCTTTATTTATATGGATTTAAAAGAGTCTTGTGAAGGGGATTCCACTCAAAATCCTCTTCAGCAGGTCATTTTGGTTTCAAAAGGATTTAAATTCAGAGACAGTGATCAGTACTTCTATCACGTTCTAATAGACTGACATGAGCATTTGTGCCTGAAAGACAGGGAGAAAAAGTGATGCAGAGCTGCCCTAAATTGGACTGACGCACAAAGCAATGAGTGCAATTGACTGACGAGGTAACCCCCTCATACCCTTCTTTTAGACTTCTAACCAGTGCCACACAAAGAGAGAGCCGTGGGAAGCTGCACGGGAGCAAAGCATATCCATTTCCATGGACCATATGGAAATTTTGTTTTGTGTACAAAGAAAGTGTCTGATATCAGTGACCTTAACTGCCATATGTGTATGGTGAATAGTAAACAGAGCAAACCACTCAGCTCTCTGACCCTTAGCATATGGACATCTCTTCCAAAGGAGTTTTCTCAGCACATCCACTTTCACTGCCATCAAATTGGTAACCCAAGGGATTTCACTAGATTTGTTAATGAATTGCTCTATTGACTTATATCTGAGCTTGCCTCATTAGAGTAGAAGAACCAAATATTTTATCTATGTTTTCAGGAAGGCGACCAGAATGTTCCTCCTTTGTTAAGAGGTGGGTAATCTGTAGGGCTGTCATCTGTTTTGAACTAATTTATTGTGTCAGTTTAAGAAGGGCTCTTCAGTGTTCATTGATGCTCAAGCTTCTTTAAATCAATTTTTTTCCTTGTGAATGGCATGTTTTTAGGCTCCTGTTTGATTTATAAATGGCTGAACATGATGTCACTCTAGTGAAGGCTAGCTTTAGCATGCCAAATACAAGTGTGCTCAGTAAACCTCCATACTACCACCTGTCATGAATTGGCTTTTAAAATAGCTACAAGCTTTGTACCACCTTCTCCCATTCACCTTGCACACCCACCATTATTTAAGTACCAGTAGTGATACACAGAATTGTAGAAACAGTGAGGCTTCGTACGCCATAACAGTTAGTAATTCAAGTCCTCCTTGCTATGACTCATTGCTTCAGGGTAATAAACATTTGAAACACAAGAACTATAGTGATTTTGCAGAACAAAGTTATAGGCACAGACTAACAAAATGTATAAGAAGAACAAGAAAAACTATCAGTATGAAATCAAGAAAACGTTCTAAAAGGAGATAGAGATGACATGTAAACTGTAGAGTCATTAGAGGATAATTTGGCACATTTGGATAAGAAAATAGATGTTTAGATTGGGCAATGAAAACTTACAATATAAGTCTGATTGAATGCAAAGCCTTTTATAAAATGCATGTGTGGCATTGTAGGGAAAGAACAAAAAAAACATGTATTTCAGTGATGCACATTGGAAGAAGTATATTTTTTTCATACAGAACATTTTTTTTTTAAAGCAGCATTACCACGGGCTTTACATGTCAGTGTACTGCTACTTTCTTCCTCTCTTAAGTGGAAAATTCTAGAAACCAGCACATTTATGTAGAACTGTACATCCAGACTCAAATCTTTGCCAGTTCAAGGTTGTTTTGTGCACCAGAGATAAGCACAATTTCACCCTCAAGTTCTCTTGCCAAGCCCAGGTAAAAATAAGATGTCAGTTGACATTTACCTATGCTGATCAGATATGCCTGCATTGCTATTCTTAAATATACAACCATTTCATGCCTAGAACATGTCACCTTCAACCCTTTTTGTGCTACTGGCATACACATATAAGTGGTAATTTTTCTAAAATTGTTATATATATGAGGGGTCGCTGAAAAGTTCTCAGTCCAACCAACAAAGTTGGGATAGTTTCCGTCGAGGGCTATACACTTAGCCCCTCTTTTACTAAGGTGCACTAACTGATTAGGGCACGCTAAACGCTAATGCGTTCATAGACTAACATGCACATGTTAGCGTTTAGCATGCGCTAATTCGATTAGCATGCGCTAATCGGTTAGTGCACCTTAGTAAAAGAGGGCCTAAGTCCAGTGATTTTCAGCTTTTTTCATTCCTTTGGAAAAATTTGGAATTAAAAAAGTGGAAAATTGCTGAATGTGTATAGCCCTCGACGGAGATTGTCCCAACTTTGTTGGTTATGCTGAGAACTTTATAGCGGCTCCTCCTATGTGTATGCAGATTTACACATGTAAATAGCACATAGTCCTTTTAAAATCACCTCCTAAGTATTTCAAGTTATAATCTAAGTTTAAGGTTTACATGAGCAATTCATGAAGTTGAGTTGATCTGCTGTAGGATAGCACAGTATATAACCAGTCATATGGTTTAAAAAAAAAATCTTGTTTAATTAGACAGCTGCTTAGTTGATATTATTCTCTTACAATCCCGCACAACAAAAATAATATATACAACATGGGAATAGTTCATGGTGTTATTTGGATAGTAAAAAAAATAGTTTTAAATATATTTTTAATGCATAGATTCCTCTGAAAGGAATATTAGTAATGCTTCTAGAGAAAACAATAACAACAAAAAAGCATGGAGACTATGCCACAGGGGTCAGAAGGAGCATGACACAGACTTTTGAGGCAGGTGACAAGGAGAATAGGACATAGGAAAACAAGGATGGGGGAAAGAGAGGACAGATGGATCTGTGGAAAGAAAAGAAAGAAAGAAAAGCAAATGATATGAGAGACAATACCAAAAGAAGGGGGATATAGGAAAGTGAAAAGCAGAACGATTTGAAAAAAAAGGGTGAGAAGGACTACATTTAGGAAGAAATGATAAAGAACAGAATACTGAATAAGGCCTTAAAAGAAGACTGCAATTGTCAGTGCATTAAGTCCTAACTTCTTAGTTAACTGCTGCTGGCTGGATATTTGTGTGCTTATCTTACAAGCACAGAGATAAAGATTTTACCGACCCTACTAACATTGTGGCCAGTGCAGAATACTTTCCATGTGGTTACCATCGTTTTAAGTCAGTTTTACCACTGGCTAGCAATGCATAAAGGGTTTCAGTGCCAATGTTAACTCACATGGATATATTTACATTTAAATGCATGCAAATGTGGTGCATTTCCCATCCCATGGCATGCAAAATAATAAACAAGCTTTGCCCAAGTGACTCTCACATGAAAAATAATGTCAGGGTTCTTGGCAGTCTAGAAATGGTTGAGGGGAATGAGTGTCTACTGGCACCCCCTCTTTCTCCAATCTGAACACCCTGTCTCAGATACCTGCATCACCCCCCACCCCAATCTGATCTGACCTGAACTGACTCCAACCTTGCCCTCCCACAGTTCAAAAGATTTCCCAGGTTGTCTAGTGGCCTCCACTTCCACCTCCACATGCTCCACCCTCTGCCTCCCCTAAGCCCCAAACCCATTTCCTGCAATGAAAAAAATAAATCCCGGGTGTCTAGTGACACTCCTCCATCCACAATCATGTCCCCCAGCCCACTTGAGCTCAACTGTTGTACCTCACACGAGAGGAAGGAGTGACATCTACTCATTGATGTTTCGGTGGTGGTGGTGGTGGGAGGGGGGAAGAGCGGGCACTAGGGAGCCCGAGCAAGATGGAGGAGTGATTTGTCAGCTCTCATGATTTAACTAACTCCACATAATAATTTACTTTATTAATCAAGCGGAAAGAAGCCTCAACATAAGCTGGGCAAAACTAAGGCTGCCTTTGCACTGAATTCAAGGGTCAAGTGTCTCAAACAAGATCCCCATCCCTAGTCAAGGAAGATGGAGGGAAGGCACAGCGAGACAATATGAATGAAGTTGCTGAGCAATTGCAGCAGATTTCAGCTTTGAAACCCAAAAGCATAAACAACATAAAATAAATTAAAACGTAGATTACTCATCTTACTTACAAGATAGCCACAGTGGATACACACTAGAAAATGGCATGAGGACAAATATTTCACCATCCCCGTGGGAACTCATTTTCCCATCCTGTCCCTGCAAGTTCTTTTCCTGTCCCTGCCTCATTCCTGCAAGCTCCGTCTTCATCTGCACAAGCCTCAAACACTTTAAAATCATAAGTGTTTGACAACTGTGCAGTTAAGGCAGAGCTTACAGGAATGAAGCAGGAACAGGGACAGCGACAAAACTCGCCAGTACGGGATGGGGATATTGAGTTCTTGCAGGGAAGGAGAAAAATTTGTTCAGGTGTCATTCTCTAATACACACCTCAAAGTATTAGAAAAGAAGTACCAAACAATAGATGAGATTTTGGCACAGCAAAAAAACAGATTGTCGGGTCATACAACACATTGAGCTGATTCTGGAGGACATTGACAATAGGAGCATACAATGGAAGTAGTGCATGCAAATAGATCTTATGCAAATTCATTGGGGAAATCCTGAAAACCCAACTAGATTGCGACCCTCAAGGACCAACATTGGACAACCCTGCATTAAAGGATTTTGAGAACTTACTGTGATCTCTGTGGAAACTGTGGTTTTTCTATTGAGATTATGATTACTATAACATAATCACCTGTGAGTTCCAGCCTGGGAATGCTGTGAATGAGGATGCTTTAGCAACCCTGCCCAGGGATCTGTAAGAGTATATATCACATTGAACACCACACCAGACTATAAAGAAAATCTGTCTTAGCTGTAGCCCATGTTGGCAATATGATTGTATGACTTATTAAAGGATTCCTTTTGAGGCTATCTCTTTGTGGGCAAGATAGTTAAGTGAAACTAGGCCTACAGAGTATGATATTTGAAATGGTTCTCAGAATTTATGGGCAATAGAATTTACAGTATATAATAAGGAAGAGTAGCAGCAAGTCTCAAGACTGGAGAGCATTCTGCTGTGTGCCACAAGGCTCTCCACTATCTTCATCCTTGTCTAATGTATATCTAAGAGCTTTAGGCAATCTATTTTCTCCTTCTCAGATACAATTGTCCTCTTATGCAAACACTATTTTTCTGCTCTGTCTAACCAATGACTCCTTTGAGGATGCAATGCAAAATATAAGGAAGATCATAGATGACCTGAGTATGTGGACATAGAAAAATTTTCTCAAGCTTAAAAAATTGAAGACAATGGTGTTCTGGTTTGGTAGCTACAACTCACTGCCACATACCGAACTGTGCTGACAACAGGAGAAAAACTTAAAATTAAGAGAACAACAAAAGTTTTAGGCTCTGATCTTAACTTTGCTGACCAGATTAATTCTCTTAAGAGAAGAACAATAATATCAGTTTTAAGTTAAGCTAGCTTCAGGACAGTTGCACAAGCAGTTCTACTTCCTTACTTGGATTACTGCAATTCACTACACTATGGCATAACAGAAAAAAAATACAAGAGATTATAACTACTGCAAAATACAGGAGCTAGACTAAGCTTTCAATTAAACTTATTTGAGAAAGTTAGTCCACTGCTGAGGGAGTTACACTGGCTACAAGAAAAGAGAGTTCAATTTAAGGTTGCTTGTATAGTTATAAAGCAATATATGGAGAAATCACAATTATGAGTTCCTTTTACAGTTTAAAATTAACACAACACAACCTTTCTTTCTTCTTTACATGTTCGCCAGAAAAAAGATACATGAATATAATTTCGAATTTCAAGGCCCCAAATTTTGGAATAATCTGCCACTGTGCTTACATCAACAGGATTCACATTACCAATTCAGATAAATGTTAAAAGACATACCTCTTCGCTCTTTAACCCTATCAACTATTGACCTTATTTAATGGTTTAAGAATCTTATTGTAACCCACATTGAATCCTTACTGAAATTTGCAGGATATAAGAAACAGCATGGTATAGTGAATATAAGAATTACCATTCTGGGTCAGACCAAAGGTCCATCTAGCCCATCATCTTGTTTGTAACAGTGGCCAATGGCCAATTCAGGCTACAAATATCTGGTAAGATCTCAAAAAGTAGCAAGATTCCATTCTATTTACCCCCAGAAATTAGCAGTCTACCTTAATAATGATTTATGGACTTCCAGGAATGTGTCTGAATGTTTCTAAATCTGGTTATGCTAACTGCTTTTACTATATTCTCTGGCAATGAGTTTAGCTATGCATCGAAGGAAAAATATTTGCTCTGATTTGTTTTAAATATACTATGTACTTAGTAACTTCATGGTATGCACCCTAGTCTTCATACTTTTTGAAAAAGTAAACAATTCATTTGTATTCACTCTTAGGGCTCCTTTTACAAAAGCGCGTTAGGGTCTTAACGCGCGAAATAGCACGCGCTAAATTGCCACACACGCTAGCCACTGCCGCCTCCTTTTGAGCAGGCGGTAGATTTTCGGCTAGCGTGGGCTATAGCACGCGCTAATCCGGTGCGTGCGCTAAAACGCTTAGCACACCTTCCTAAAAGGAGCACTTAGTTTCTCTTCTCCAGGTTGAAGTTTCCGAACCTCTTTAATCTTTCTGCATAGGGGAGTCATTGTATTCCTTTTATCATTTTGGTCGCCTTTGCCTGTACACAGTACTTAAGATGTGATATAAAGGCATTATGATAATCTTTTTCTGATAATTCCTAACATTTCATTGGCTTTTTTTTTGCCACCATCGCACACTGAGCAGAAGATTTCAATATATTATCCACATTGTCACCTAGATCCTATTTCTGGCTAGGGACCCTTAGGGCTCCTTTTACAAAGCTGCACCAGCGCTAAATTGCCACACGTGCTAAACGCTAATGCCAGCATTGAGCTGGCGTTAGTTCTAGCCCTGTAGCATGGGTTTAGCGCGCGCTAAAATTCTACGTGCGCTAAAAATGCTATTGCAGCTTTGTAAAAGGAGCCCTTAATGTAGATTTCTTTAGAAATCTGAAGTAGAGAATGACACGGGGAAAAAATATGTCCCCGTCACTGCCCCGTCCCCGGCCCACGACCCCTTCACCGCCCCGTCACTGCCATTCCCTTCACTGCCCCGTCAACGTCACTGCCATCCCATTCACCGCCCCGTCACCATCACTGCCATCCCATTCACCACCCCGTCCCCGTCCCCGCAACATCCATATAAGCCTCAGTACTGCAATATTTAGCTTATTCCTTCCTTATAAATCAAAGTTCTGGCTGCTGAACTAGAGAAAGAAATGTTCAGCTGGCAGGGCTTTGTTTAAAAATTTTTATCAACACAACTAATACACTACTTTATCCTAAGGCAAAAAAAAATAAATAAATATAATTTTTTTTTTCTACCTTTGTTGTCTGGTTTCTGCTTTCCACATCTTCTCATTCAATTCCTTCCATCCACTGTGTGTCTTCTCTCTGCGTCTTCCATTTGCTGTTACTGTGCCTCTCCCTTCACCCCCTCCCACAATATGTACGGTCTAGCACCCATCTTCTTCCCTCCGCTCCCCCATAGTCTAGCATCTGTCTTCTTCCCTTCCAGCGTCTTCTCCCCACTCTGTCTTCCACATTTCCCTTCAGGGTCTGTTCCTCTCTACCCTCTTTCAATGTCTGTTCTATTCCTTTCCACCACCACCCTTCCCTCCCTCCTTTACCATCTGTTCCTTTCTACCACCCTTCAGCTCCTCTCGCGTGGCCTATCTATCTACCTCCCTCCCTCTTATTTTCGTGGCACGTTTCAATATAATTTGTGCAAGCCGCTGGAACCTGCGAGCTCGGTCCCTGACCCATCCCCACAAACCATCTTGCTTCTGTGTTCCTATTTTCCCCATTTTTAATATCTCCCCTATGTATCTGGCATTGCCCCCCCCCCCCCCGTGTCCATATACCATCCCCATGGCATGGCATGTCCCCTTTATGTCTCTGTCCCTGCACATAATTTCCCCTTTCTGTTACCTTCCTGTGTCCAGATTTCCCCTATCTTCCTCTTCCATACCAGTGTGTCTCTTCTTTTCAACCCCATCTAGCTTCTTTCCCTCTTTCTTTCCATGCCCCCCTGCTTCCAGCATCTGGCTCACCTGCCTGTCCTCCCCTTTCTTTCCTGCTGTGGGTTTCTTTCTTTCCATCTTCATCCCCTTGGCCCAGAATCTTTTTCCCTTTCACTCCCTCCTTCCTAGTGTGAGCCAGGAACAATAAGCAAAATAAATAAATAAAACTTTTTTCTTTTGCAATAGGGACCTTCAATTTAGAGAAAATATCATGCTAAGCCTTGAAGGCCTTTCCAAGGGCTCTTAAAAGCCTTGTTTCTTAGATTATCCAATTTCTGTCAGTTTACCCAAATGATGATCGTGATCGTGCGGTCCAGCAGCCCCCATCCGCCTAATCGCAGCATTTAGCCAGCTCTCTCCCTCCACCTTACCTTATATTCCGAGTTTTCTGGCTTTCTTTTTCGCCGAACCGCATGCTTTCAAAAAGCTGCCCATGCGCGGCTGCTCAGTTGTTCAATCTTCTACTTTGACGCAACTGGAAACAGGAAATATCAGCAGAGAAGATTGAACAACTCCAGCATGTGTGCGGCTTTTTGAAAGCATGCGGCTCGGCGAAAAAGAAAGCCGGCAAACTCGGAATATAAGATGAGGTGGTGGGAGGGAGCTGGCTAAACGCTGCGATCGGGCGGGTGGGGGCTGCTGGACTGCGCGATCCTTGATTGCCTCATTGCGGAGATAAGACCATTCACCGCTCCACGGGGCGGTGAATGGCCTTGTCCCTGTCCCCACAGCGACTACTATTTTTCTTTCCCCTTTTCAGCGTGTTACCTGCGGCTACTCGCGGCTAGCCACGGGTAACAACCACCGTGTCATTCTCTAATCTGATGGTGTAAATTATTTAGTCAAGAAAGTCTATTTAGATGGGAAATACGTATCAACAGAAATTATGAAAGGTTGGCCAATGTTGAGACCTCCTTGTAATTTTCCCAACTATTCTTATTTATATATAGTATCTTTTAACAGACCCTCAGAAATGCCACCAGCCACTCAAATGCATATCATAGTGGTTGGATTTATACATTAATTCCTCATCGGTCAATCCAACTATTTTTTAAATATTTTATATTGATGATTTTCAAAAAGTGCATCAGTGCATAGATAAAACTTTTTATAAATATAAAGCTAATACTTAGCTTAGCTTAGGTGGTCCATTCTAAGGGATCCAACCACTATGATATGCATTTGAGTGGCTGGTGGCATTTCTGAGGGTCTGTTAAAAGATACTATATATAAATAAGAATAGTTGGGAAAATTACAAGGAGGTCTCAACATTGGCCAACCTTTCATAATTTCTATTCTCTAATCTGAAGCATTTTTTATTTTCAGAAGGAAAAATTTAAGATATGGTGGCACATAGCTATGGTGTCAAAACTGTGCCTTTTCATGTCATTACCTTCTCCGTTTAACAATGAGATATCCACAGTAGTATCTTCAATGGAACCCATGCTTCTAGCCTTGTTCTTTGAAAATCAACCCCTTAGCTGCACCTGATATTACGGAGTTGAATTCACAGACCCAACTTAGCAGTTGATGTGCCCTTTGCACCATAACAGTGGTAGTTAGTCCTCGTTACTGTTCCTTGAACCAAAAGGTGGTGAGATTATTTCCACAGTAATCATTCACGGAGCATGTACTCATGATAAGGGATGCCTCACTTTCCTCTTTGGGAACGTACTGGCAGATATTCATCATGAGCTAACCAGCTGGGAAGGGCAGCCAGTTGGTTAACTCATGTCTTGTTGGCTAGCCAGGCATTTTCAGTGTCATTAAACCAGTTATCACCAATGAAAATGCCCAATAAACAGCGAAAAATAAGCCAGTGATACTGGGGGAGTTTCAGGGGCATTACTGCATAAATCCTGCTATTTGGAACTTAAGCAGCCAGGCTTAACGAGCAAATGAAGCCAAATTAAAAGCAGGCCTATCTTTGCCCACTATGACATGGCTTGTTAAATCTGCTTAACTGGCCATGTGCTAGCCAGTGTTGGAAAATACGGATATTCAATGCCAATCGCTGGAAATAACCCAGCATTGAATATCACTGATATCAACGAGTCTAACATAGAGCCATAGAGCGTGTGTAAGTGCAAGTACCTAAGGGTAGCAGGCAGATGTGTAATTTATAGTATTCTCACTAATGTCCCACTAATGTTCTGCCCCTCTCTACTCCCCCTTGCAAATATATATATGTTTAGGGCTTGATTTTGTAAAAAGTGCCTGCTGCAGTAGCCACCTGCAAAATGGGCACCTACCTCGTGTTGATCATCAGTAGGCACCATGTCCA
Organism: Geotrypetes seraphini; assembly: GCF_902459505.1. Classification (NCBI taxonomy): domain Eukaryota; kingdom Metazoa; phylum Chordata; class Amphibia; order Gymnophiona; family Dermophiidae; genus Geotrypetes; species Geotrypetes seraphini. Next base: position 60,837,033 of record NC_047087.1, read on the forward strand.
GAATCACATCAATTATTTGGAAAGATGTTTAAATGTAGGACAAAAAAATGAGGATCAATGAAGAACGCAGCTATTGTTATGTTACTTGAATGATAATTTGATGACCCTCTAAAAAAATATACAAAATATCTGAGAAAAATACAAACATAAGAAGCAATATATTTATACTGTCTGTTGTAAAAAATGATTTGAGTGCTTGAAGGTTTTGGATATAATATGAAATATTTCACTTGCATTTAATACAGGTAGCCTACCTTCGTACAGCAGAAGTTTAAATGTAGGTCAAAATTTTACAGGCCTCCATTTAAGATATCTGATTCGTGCCTATATGCCCTAAGCATGCCTATGCCAGCCTTAAGCATGCCTATATGCCTCCGTAGGTACATGTTAAACACCTACATTGTAGGCTTCCTTAACTGGACCCATTAAAAAAATGCATCCTGATTAGTCCATTAGACAGTGGTAGGATGCCTACCACTGTCTACAATTGGGACTGTGTTTCCAGAATCACACCCTTAGTATACTTTTTCTTAATAGCTAGTCCTGCTAAGAAGTATATTCACCAGCATTAAGGGCAACTGAAATCTGATGGATTGCTTTCGAGGTAGGAAAATTTAATCAAGCTTGATCAATCTTTCAACCTTACTAATAAATTATGTCCTTCATTTTATTGTTGTAAATTTATATACTTGGATCAATGTTACTTCATAACAGTTATAATATCCACTTCACAATAAGGAAAAAATCAATCGCAAAGCTTTAAAATAAATATTGTTAATTCTTTTCCATTGAATCCTGAGGGTTACTGTAGAGCATTTGCCTAGCATTTGTATTGCTAAAATTGTAATGTACTCATATTTTTTTATAGAGAGTATTTCTATAACAGGACACCCAGGATAAGAGGATACACAGCTACTTTTCTTTACAGAATATCAATGCAAATGGCAAAAGACACACCTACATTTTTAATAATAATATTCAGGTTATATACTGCAGGGCCGTAAAGTTCTATGCGGTTTACAAAAAATTTAAAAAATTACAATTAAGAGAAAAAGTTAGATAAAATTAGAAAAAGTTAGATAACTAAATAATTGAAAATAGTATTATACTGATCTAGATGGTTCATTACAAAGTCCTTGCCAGTTAGCTGCCTAAGGGGCTCATAATTAAAAAAGAAAAGTGGCCTAAATGGGTACTTGGACGATCAAAAAGCCTGATTGACCAAGTACCCATAATCAAAGCTGGTTTTAGATGTATCTAAAACCAGCTTAGGCCTTTCCCCTGCCTCTAAACGCATAGAGCCAAAAGAGGCATTTTTAGAGGAGGGGAAAGGGCGGGCGGTAGGCGGTAGGTGGGCCGACCTAGACCTAGGCGTACAGCAGGTATAACCAAAACTTTAGGCAGGTTGCCTAGTCGGCACTTATACGTTTTGACTTAGACCTAGTCAAAACAGGTATAAGTGCTGAAAAAGGGGCCGCTGAACTGATCACTGCAGCTCAGTGGCCCCAGCAACCTGCCTATCACTGCAGGGCATCTCCCTTGCCGGCGATCCTAACCCCAAAGTGCCGCAGTTCGGAGGGGAGTGGGCGATCACCATCGCAGCAGGAGAGATGAGCCATCTCTCCTGCAGTGGTCAGCCCTCCCCCCCCTACAACGATCGGGACAGGAGGAAGCCCAAGCCCTCCTGCCCAGGTGAACCCCGAACCCCCCGACACTATCGAGGCAGGAGGGAGCCCAAGCCCTCTTGTCCAGGCGAACCCCGAACCCCCTGACACGTCAGGCAGGAGGGAGCCCAAGCCCTCCTCAACGCAAGGGCCCCCCGAGCCCCTGATCACCCCCCCTCGCCGACCCCAAGACCCCCTCATCTCACCTCCCCTCCCTGTACCTTCAAAATCGTTGGTCAGATGGACGGGTGCCAAACCCGTCCATCCGACAGGCCAGCCATCGTTGAATGGCTGGCCTTAGGACCTGCTTGGCCCAGGCGGCACAAATCCCGCCCACAGGTAGGGCCTGAGATACCTGGGCCAACCAAAATAGGCCCAGTAGGCTTAGGCCCCTCATGTGGGTGTGGCCTTAGGCACATGGGCCCAACAGGCCCATATGCCTAAGGTGCCGCCCACAGGAGGGTCTAAGCCTAATGGGCCTATTCCGGTTGGCCCAAGCGTCTCAGACCCCACCTGTGGGTGGGATTTGAGCCACTTGGGCCAATCAGGCCCTAAGGCCAGCCAATCAACGATGGCTGGCCTGTGGGATGGACGGGCTTGGCACCCGTCCATCCGACCAACTATTTTGAAGGTACGGGGAGGGGGGTGGGGGGTGTCATGGGGTCTGCGGGGGTGTTGCGGGTCGGCGGGGGGCGATTGGGGGTTTGGGGGGGCCCTTGTCTCGAGGGCAGGAGGGCTTGGGCTCTATCCTGCCCGATCGTGTCGGGGGGTTTGGGGTTCGCCTGGGCAGGAGGGCTTGGGCTCCCTCCTGCCCGATTGTGTCGGGGGGGTTCAGGGTTCACCTGGGCAGGTGGACTTGGGCTTCCTCCTGCCCCATTCATGTCAGGGGGGTTCAGGGTTCACCTGGGCAGGAGGGCTTGGGCTCCCTCCTGCCCTGATCATTGTAGCGGGGGGGAGGGGGGGAATTCTGTAACCGGTGTTGTTTTTGAAAGACACCAGTTACAGAATCCAGCTTTTAGACGAAGGACTGGCTCCTCCTTTGCCTAAAAGCTCTTGTTTTGGGCGTTTGGGACTAAGGATTTTTTTTAGGTTGATTATATGGGGTTAGTGTAGACATAGTGGTGGTCTGGGCGTTTAAACAGCTGAACGTAGAGGCAGGCCATTATCAAAAAAAACCTCCTTTTGGATTTTTTTTTTTTTGATAATGGACATTTTCCCTGCTTCTACTTTCAACGTTTAAGGCCTTAGGCCAAAAGGGGACTTAGATTTTTTTTTGATTATGCCCCTCCACGTGTTTCATGAACAAATATGTCCTTAAATGTCTCCTAAATTCCACATAGGACTCAGAAAGCATAATCAGATGTTCCAAATCCTTACCCCATAATGCTGCTTGATATGACAAAAGATATTGATGATGTTTTTAAAATTTACAACCTTTGACAGGCGGAAAAACAAAATTCAAATGCGAATTTCTTTTATGTCTATTGGTTGCAAAAGAGAAGAGCTCAATTATGAAGTGATCACTTACAGCAGTCCTATGCTGGTAAATGGTAATACTGAGATGCTAGCCAGAACATGTATTAATTATAGAATATTACAAGTTATGGGTATATTTGGTGTTTTACTCAAACTTTGCCCACATATACTGACATGGGCATTTATTGCAGTAGCATAGCTACTGTGGCTTGTTTAGATATTGAGTTACCTTACATCAAGATTCTTCAGGTAGCTGCCCTTATGGTTACTAGATCCAGCCTCAACAAGAAAAATGCTTTAAAGTACCAATGGATTATATGCACATATTTGAACTGACTGGGATAGCTTTGACTAAGAATTATTTTAAATTTAAGAGTACATTTTATCCAATTAAAGTAACAACCAGGAATACTACACTGCCCTTGGATATATCAAATCTTTATGTTAGCAATTTTGAATAAAGTTTTTGCTAAAAATACATAAAAACCTATCTTTTTTCAGGACAATGTAGCCTTTTTTCACAGGCTAGAGATTTGCACACACACACAAAAAGAAGAATAAAGGTTACCTGGGTAAGAATATTAATAGTCTAGACATTTTCTCCTGTCAGGCAAATATATCTAGTAACTACCAACAAGTGTGTGAAACTCATTTCTCTTATATAGGGCCCCTTTTATCAAACCGTGGTAGAGTTTAGGGCAACTCCTTTTAAGATTTGAAAGTTTGTGCTCTGTGTGTGGTATCTGGTCATGGCAGGGTAGTGACATTTACAAGCCATTGTAGCAAGAAGAACAGAAGCGTTATTATAAGGTGAAGAGGGAATGCCATAACATGTAAAATTTTACCTGTTTGTCCTATCTGCAATTTAATTTACCCATACAATTGTATTTTATTTATGTACTGTTTTCTAGCTGTTTTATATGTCGGGGTTTATATCTACATGTTTTGTTGTTTGTATTATTTTTTTTGATCTGCTAGTTAAGGGTTTGTTTTCAATGTGGGCTATCCTTAAGATATGTTATTTTACTGTCAACCCCAGTAATTAGTTCCAGGAAGTCCATTTAATAAGCTGTGCCCTCCCCCCCCCCCAATTTTCTAAAACTGCAATAGTGCAGGCTGGTGCGCTGAATGCTCTGTGCTGCTCCCCACACTCAAAGGAACTCTGTGAGTGTCAGAAGCAGCAAAAAGCATTCAGCTCATTGGCCTGCGCTAAAAAAGGGGGGTATATTAGGTATTAGCACATGCCTAATGCATCAAAAAATGGACCACTGCAGGATGCGCTAGAGCCTCATGTGATAGTTTTTGAATGTGCTTGCATTAAGGCCCGGATTCTGTATAGGATGCCCGGGAGGGGTGTCCTATACAGAATCGGGCCTACGCCCGCCTAAAATAAACCTGATTCTGTAACCGATGTTCATGTTACAGATGCTGGTTACAGAACCGGGTTAGTGTAGATGCGGCCGCTACACTTATCGTGGCAAGGGATCTCCCTACCGCGATAGGTATAGCGGCCGTGGTTGCTTGTCCCCACCTCACCGATCACCAGAAGGAGGGTGCCCAACTCCTCCTCCTGCCGGCGATCATAGGGGTGGATGGCCTTCCGGCAGGAGGGATTGGGCACCCTCCTGCTGGTGATCGTGTGGAGGTAGGGTCTTCTTCCGGCAGGAGGGGTTGGGCACCCTCCTGCCGGCGATCGGGGTGTTGGACGGCCTTCCAGCAGGAAGGGTTGGGCACCCTCCTGCCGGCGTTCATTGGGGGGGGGACAGACAGCCATGGCCGCTAGACCTGTCGCAGCAGGGAGATCCATTGTTGTGATAAGTATAGTGGCCGTGTCTACTTACAATGTAGCAAACACAAAATCAAAAAAGACAAAAAAAAAACCCACTGAAAAATCAAAATTGAATTATTTATGATTTTTGGCAATAGTTATTTTACCCCACAGTTTTGTTACTTACAATGTAGGCCAACATTTTTCTGGCCTACATTGTAAGTATTTCCCACTCTACTAGGGAGACATGTAGAGCTGCCTAGGTTCGCCTAAGGCTATCGCCTAGCCTTAGGCGAGCTTAGGCGGTCTCCCTAGTGTCCTGGAAGCACCTTCAATATAGGCGGCCTGCCTGGGGGGCATTTTTGTTTTAAATGTGCGTCCAATTGGCTGATTACACAGCTGTTGGATGCCTATAGCTGCCTACAATCGAGACATACTTTGCAGAATCCGGGCCTAACTATGCATTAAATATCATAATTTGAGTTTGAGGAGTGGTGTATAATTTGAGTTTGAGGGCAATGTAAGGAAATTCTTCTTTACGGAGAGGGTGGTGGATGCCTGGAATGCGCTCCCAAGAGAGGTGTTAAAGATGAAAACGGTGACGGAGTTCAAAAATGCGTGGGATGAACATAGAGGATCTAGAATCAGAAAAGAATAGTAAATATTGAAGAACTAAGGCCAGTACTGGGCAGACTTGCACGATCTGTGTCTGTATATAGCCGTTTGGTTGAGGATGGGCTAGGGAGGGCTTTAAGGGCTGGGATGGTGTAGATGGGCTGGAATGAGCTTTGATGGAGACTTCAGTAGTTGGAACCTAAGAACATTACCGGGCAGAGCTTTGGATTCTTGCCCAGAAATAGCTAAGAAAAAAACAACAACAACAAATTTTTAGATTGAATCAGGTTGGGCAGGCTGGTTGGACCATTAGGGTCTTTATCTGCCATCATTTACTATGTTACTATGTTAATTTTTGGATCATTAAAGTAAATAGTTATTAAAGTGAGTGATGGCCATAACAAATGATATTTGTTCCTTAACACACATTAAATGGCAACCATGTGTTTTATAATATGCATAACACATGTTAATATTAGGTAATATGGGATAAATAATAATGAGATGCAAAACCATGTAAATGCAATAAAAAAAAAAAACAGCTCATTACTGTGTACTACAAATAGCACTGCTTGCAGTGAACACTGCAAGACATGCTATTCCTGGAAACAAAATGTCAACTAAAAACTGATGTTATTTATTCCAGCTGGGAGCCCAATGCTCCTGGACTGCATCATAAAGAGGCCAGATGGTAATACTAAAGCCTCCCATCCAACAGCCCCCTTCCCTCCGAGGTCCCCCCTGATCATATGCCTGAAGGTCTCCTTTATCAAACACCAAATAGTTTATTGGTTGTAGTCAAAAGAAAAATGTACAAATCAAACAGAAACATAAAATGCAAAAATGGTAACTGGACATGGTTCTCCAACCTAGTGGCTGAGAAAATAAAGGCGAAAGAGTTGGCGTTCATGAAATATAAAAAAACCCAAGAAGAGGAGAGCAGAAAGGACTACAGGGTGAACTAACTTCATCCACCTAGTTTTTCGGGCACTGGTTTGAATATCATCCAGTGTCAGGTTAACTTCTGGGCTGCCACACATACCTGGATATTCAGTGTCGGAGGCCAAACAGGCTCAAACATTGAATATTCAAGGTTAGTTCAGCACATTACAAGCTGCTTACCACTGTGGGCAGAATATTACCCCTTCTGATACATGTGTTCTTAGTGAGGGAGCAAATATTTACCTAATTACTGCTGCAGTTGAAATTTTCCATTGGGTCCTCATGGAGAAGAAATTTGATATTGGTTACTAAAGAGTAGAAATCTGCTTAGTCACTGCTGTAAGAAAATTATCCATTGGTTGGCGATGCAGTGGATATTTACCATTGGTCACATAGGCAAATTTCTACTGATGTACATGGAAATTAAAGGTGATGTATTTTGAAAGATATTATTATTATTTACTTAAAATGATGAAAGCTTGGCAGCATAAATTAGATTTAGTACTGTTTTACTAGGTATATACCAGAATGCATCATTTCTAAAGCCTTCATAAATTTATAAAAATCCTCCATTTTTATTTTACCCAGAAATGGATGAGTTATGCAAAAGGACATGCCATACCTTATTGCAAAATCAATGCTAATGCAAAAGCTTACAAATTAGAAAAAGAAAATAAGGGTGTGCAAACTAAAGAAGCCTGTGGCAACCTGGCATAAAAGAACCATTACAAGGAATTATGCCATAGCAATTATGTAAAACTATGAGTAATTGCTGTATCATCCTTAGCATCACATGGTATTTGCATTTGTACTCATGGTTTGCAAGAAAAGATATATCACAAATTATGCTATCAAAACAATCATTTTTAATTAACACAGATATTTTCTAAATACCAATAGTAGTATTTAAGGTAATTAGAAGCTATTGCTGTGGCATGTTTTCTGTAATCAGCAAGACTGAACAAATCCAGCTATGAGGGTGGAAGAGGAGGATGAAGGCTCTTTAATCATCTGTGATCCTCTAAAATAAAAAAAAAGTCCTTTTTAACAATAAATTCATACTTATTTACATTTCAGTTTTATTCATTGACTTACCCTACAGGTAATTTTATGCCATTTAATTGGATCTACCGTATCAGAGATTTTATGCTACATTTTACCTGAGTTATCAAATTATTCAGACATTGTGTTGTATAACTTCCTTAGTCTTTATGGAGATGAAGTTGCTACAGTTAAGGGAATAAAAGACCCCTCAGCATTCAGCTGGGGGTTAATAACATGCGGCTGAGCCCCAGTGAGCAGATTAGGAATGGAAGAGAGAGGAATGGGTGGGGTAAGGGGGGGGTGGGGTGTTGGGAGAATAGACTGTTGCTGGGTGGGGATGGGGTTTGACTGGGAAGGTGATTAGATGATCATGGGTAGTGGGAGGAGTCAGCTGTCATGGATATCAAGGGAGTTTAAGCAGGAAGGCATTGTTGGGTGGGTGAGGAAAGGGAAGAGGTGTATGCATGTATGTGTGTGGCGGGGAGGAAGTTTTGTCCTCCCTATTCCCGGCTTGTGGGTGGGTGGTGTGAGTGGGTGAGTGGTGAGTATTAGAGTGGTTGACTTGGGAGGCTGGGGATGGGGGGCGATCACAGCTGTTTGGGTATTTTGTAGGATTGTACAGTAGAGTGAAGCTGAGTTTTTATGTGTTTAATGGAAGTTGTTGTGGGATAGAAAATGACTGTGTGATGGACACTTGTAGGCGATACCACCACAAATGTTTTTGTGGCTTTGCGGCACTGCAGGCCATGATGGTTTGATGCCTTCCTTAAGTGGGGTTTATGGGAAGTAAAGAGAAGGACGGGTGGCACTGCGGACCATTCTGTACCCTAGTGGTTTGATTTTAATTTGTATAAAAGGCTAGGTTATCACTGACTAGCTTTAAGGAAAGAGTAAGAACATGTGAATAGAAAGGTTTGGTAGTGCTATGTTAAGGATGGTTTGTGTCAACCTGTTTAATAAAGTTGCAGCCAAATGTTTTGCCATCATCAAAGGTGTAGGTCTATTTAAGACTGGGGATGTTTTGCTTGAATGTGAACTGGAGGTGCGAGTGCCGATGTTACACATTTTATTTATTTGTTAAATAACACATTCATTATTTACATTGCTCATGTTAAATGATTATAAGAAGAAAGAATACATGTACAACATAGGACTTTATTATGAAATATGAATAACATAGCTTGCATAAAATCTTGCAGAGTGGCATTTTCTTTCTTGAAGAACGTATAACCCAATGCTTTTGAGGTCCTTGTAAAGGGAAAGTATCTGGGAAAGGACTCCCACTAAAGACCCTTCAACCAATCTTCATCAAGAAGATTTGTCTGAATAGAGCTCCCACTTGAGAAGACTCATCCACATTCTGACAAGACAACTACTACTATTACTTACTACTACTACTATTAATCATTTCTATGGTGCTACTAGACATACATAGCACTGTACATCAAAACACAGAAGACATCCCTGCTCAAAAGAGCTTACAATCTAGTCAAGACAGACAAACTGGACAAGAAGGTGCATCAATGCACAGTGCTCAGGTGACGGAATTACAGAGGGAATCATAACACAGATATTGGTGCTTAGAAGGTGAGTTGAAGTTTGGAATTGAAAGCATCTTCAAAGAAGTGGACTTTGAACCTGGACTTGAATACTACCAGAATCTGATGCATTGAGTCAGGCAGTTTGTTCCAAGCATACTGTGCAGCAAGGTAGAAGGGATGGAGTCTGGAGGCTGTAGAGAAGAAGGATAAAGAGAGACTTAACTGATGCGCAGAGTGCCCAGGAGGGAGAGAGAAGAGATACTGAGGAACTGTAGGTCATAAAAGAAGTTTGAACTGTATGTGTAAATGAATAGAGAGACAATGAAGAGACTTGAGGAGAGGGGTAATGTGGGCATAGCAACATTGACGGAGTATGAGGTGTACTGCAGAGTTCTGAACAGATTGAAGGGAAGAGAGCTGGTTTAGTCGAAGGACAGTGAGAAGCAGGTTGCAGTAGTCTAGGCGAGAGGTGATGAGGGTATGGATGAGGGTCTTGGCAGTGTGCTTAAGAAGGAAGGGTCTGATTTTAATGATACTGTAGAGAAAGGAATGACAGGTTTTGGCAGTCTGCTGGATATGTAAAGAGGAGAGATATGAATGAAAGATTAACCCAAGTTTGTGAGCTGACCAGATAGAGAGGATGAGGGAGGTGTTCACAGAAATAGAGAACAGAGGAAGAGGAGAGACAGGTTTAGGAGGAAATATAAGGAATTCAGTATTGGACATGTTTAATTTTAGATGTCAGACAAGCAAGTTGAAACCCATGACTGAATGTCTGTTGAGATTTCAGATATAGAGTGATAAATCTGATGTTTCTAATAATTGCCCAGGTGATTATTAGAAAGAATACAGTATATTATTCATTTACAAGGCGTAAATATTTTTTACATATGTTTCACAATAAAGACAATATATGTTATATATGTTTCACAATAGAAGACAAAAAAATCCCCCAATATAACATGATTATTTAAGAACTGCAGCTGTCTGAAAGGCTCTTTCTTTTGAAAAAAAAAGATGGTTATATAGTATATCATCTCATTTTATTGTTTGGAGATCGCACTAATTGCCATTAAAAAATAGTGTCACTAATAAAAGTTCTGTTATAATCTACTTACAATAATCTCTAGGGTACTATACTTAACAGAAAAAAGCTGCAATTACCATACATTACAGAGTGATTTTGTTTCCTGAAACTGCTACTGCTTGATTTAACACTTTAAGGTTGTTTTCACATTTAGGTCAAATGTCGCTTATTATTTTCATTCTGCAGGATATGGGCTAACTGAGAATAATGGCCCATGTATGGTGCAAATGACGCAAATGCAGTTTTGAAATCATAAATATATGGGTGGGTTACTCCTTCCTAGGGGACTAAATGGAAGGATACATGGAAAGGAAGATCTAGCAATCTCCGCCCAAAGGGAAATGCATTCTTTAAAAAGCTATTGGAAGCCAGCAGGTGTTCGTGCTAAGTACAATGTTCAGCTTTTCATTTAACAAGGCAATTGTTATTTTTTTCCTCCCCTTTATACTTTTCATTTAGTATCTGGGATGTAGATGACTAAAATGACCTCAGATCTCATATTGTTGTTGCTAATGACATGTACTCATGCCCAACTGCAGTATAAAACCTTGCAGGTTATCTTCATATGCAAAATGTCAAAATGGAATAGCTTCACTTTGAATGTTGACAGTGTGGCAAATAAAAGCAGCATTCCAACTAAGTGGAACTGGGTAAGTATATCTTTCAGGAAAGGTTTCAGCACTGCCATATTAGGGCTCATCAGCATCCTAATTAGCAGTCCTAAGGAAGGAACAAGCTAATTCTAGTAATTAGAGCTGTAATAGCTATTGTGAAAAAAATGTAGGTGAAGTATTGTATACCTGCAAGCTTCATTGCTTCTTCTGAAGCAAAGATTTTTTTTTTTTTTTTTTTAAGGGCAAAATGCACAATAGCACCTATACAGTACAGCAAATGGGCAAGTAGGTCACCTAAATAGGGATGCCAAGTATGTGCCTATTTTTGGCCTATTTAATAAAGGCTCATAGGTACTTTGGCCCACCTGTGGGCGGGGTTTGAGCCGCCTGGGCCAATCAGGCCATAAGGCCAGCCATTCCCATGATGGCTGGCCTGTCGGACGGACGGGCTTGGCACCCGTCCATCCGACCAACTTTTTTTAAGGGAAGGGGAAGGGGGGTGGGGGTGGGGGGGTCGTGGGGTCGGCGGGTGGGGCAGTTCGGGGGTTCGGGGGGGGCAGTCATGGGGGGGGTTTCGTCGAGGCAGGAGGGCCTGGGATCCATCCTGCCCATATTTTAGTGGGGGGTGGGAGTTAGAGGGTGTCGCGGGCCAGGAGGGCTTGGGCTCCCTCCTGGCCGGATCATGTGGGGGAGAGGGGGGGAGATCACAGGGCAAGAGAGCTTGGGCTCCCTCTAGCCCCGATGTTGTCGGGGAAGGTTGCGGCTGGCGGGGCAAGAGGGTTTGGGCTACCTCTTGCCCCAATGTTGTAGAGGGGGGTGGATTCTGTAACCGGTGTTGTTTTTGACAGACACCGGTTACAGAATTCAGCTTTTAGGCGAAGGACTGGCTCCTCCTTTGCCTAAAAGCTCTTGTTTTGAATGTTTGGGGCTTGGGCTTTTATATGTTGATTATATGGTATAAGTTTAGACGTAGTGGTGGTTTGGGCATTTAAACAGCTGAACCTAGAGGCAGGTCATTATCAAAAATAACCTCCTTTTGGATGTTTTTTTTTTATAATGGACATTTTCCCTGCTTCTACTTTTAACGTTTAAGGCCTTAGGCTAAAAGGGGACTTAGACGTTTTGTTTGATTATGCCCCTCCACACGTTTTGACTTAAACCAAGTCAAACAGATATAAGTTCTGAATAGGGGCCGCTGAGCTAATCGCGGCAGTTCGGGGGGTGGGGATTGCGATCACAGCAGGGGAGATGAGCCATCTCTGCTGCTGCGATCGTTGCCAGGAGGAGGGGGGGAATTCTGTAACCGGTGTTGGTTTTGACAGACACCAGTTACAGAATCCAGCTTTTAGGTGAAGAACTGGCCCCTCCTTCGCCTAAAAGGTCTTGTTTTGGGCGTTTGGGACTTGGGCTATTTTTTAGTTGATAATGTGTTCTAAGGTTAGACATAGTGGTGGTCTGGACGATTAAACTGCTGAATGTAGATGTAGGCCATCCTCAAAAAAAAAAAAAAAACCCTCATTTTGGATGTTTTTTTGAGAATGGACATTTTCCATGCTGCTACATTCAGCGTTTAGGGCCTTAGACCAAAAGGGGACTTAGACTTTTTTTTTTATTACGCCCCTCCACATTTCTATGTTGCTAACCTTATTAATCTTATGTAAGCCACAATGATTCCCAGTTGACATTTGCGGGATTGAATTATATTATAAACCATTTTGATTCTTTTTGGCTGTATATGCGTTATATAAAGATTTTAATAAACATAAATATACTTAAAGAATAGTTCTCAAGCTAGTGTAAGTGATGGCAGGGTAATTAAGTGCTATTCTGCAAATATCCACTAAACTTATGTAGCACACATATGCAATGGGGTTGAACACAGGGGCAGGGCTCCAAATATGCAGATAACTTATATAATACAGTAAGTTATATGCGTACTGCCACATGTAGATACTGCACTTACGTCAGCTCGATGACTACACCAATATAGGATTGCAGATAAAGGCCAAATGGTCCATCCAATCTGACCATCTGCAGCAACCATTATTTCTTCCTCTCTCTATGAAATCCCAAGTGCCTATCCCAGACTTTCTTGAATTCAGACACAGTCTGTCTCTAACACCTCTTCTGAGAGACTGTTCCATGCATCTACCACCCTTTCTGTAAAAAAGTATTTCCTTAGATTACTCCGGAGCCTATCACCTCTTAACTTCATCCTAAGCCCTCTCATTCCAGAGCTTCCTTTCAAATGAAAGAGACTCGACTCATGTGCACTTATGCCACATCTCTATCATAACTCTTCTCTCCCGTGTTTCCTCCAAAGTATACATATAGAGATCTTTAAGTGTGTCCCCATATGCATTATGATGAAGACCACACACCATTTTAGTAGCCTTCCTCTGGACCAACTTCAAACTTTTTATATCTTTTTGAAGGTGCGGTCTCCAGAATTGTACACAATATTCTAAATAAGGTTTCACCAAAGTCTTATACAGGGCCATCAATACCTCCTTTTGTCTACTGGCCATACCTCTTCCCATTCACCCTAGCATCCTTGCAGCTTTCACCGTCACCCAGTAGCATACCTAGGGGGGGGGGGCGCGGTCCGCCCAAGGTGCACGGGCCCAAGGGGGTGCACAGCTGGCCCGCCACCGGGGAAAGGCTGTCATTGCAATCATCTGAAAGAAGACGGCGCCAGTTCTCCCTCCCTCCGAATTCGCCCTGCTTCTTTTCCCGTGGGCCGACCAACTATAGCCATCCGACGTCAATTCTGATGTCAGAGAGGACGTTCTGGGCCAGCCAATCGCTGCCTGGCTGGCCCAGAATGTCCTCTCTGACGTTAGAATTGACGTTGGACAGCCAGAGTTGGTCGGCCCGTGGGAAACGAAGCAGGGCGATTTAGGCGCCGGCCTGTTTCCGATGGCCAGTGGCAGCCTTTCCCCGGTGGTGGTGGCAGCATGGTAGTGGTGGCGGTGGTAGCATGGGGGAGGGCAGGGAGAAAGAAAGAAAGGGGGGAGAGACAGGGAGCCAGAAAGAAAGAAAGGGGGGGACAGAAAGAAAGAAAGGGGGCAGGGTGAAAGAAAGAAAAAACTGGGGCATGGGGAGAGAGAGAGAGAGAAAGACAGACATAGAGAAAAAAAGGGGGCATAGAGAGAGAAAGAAGGGGGCAGGGTGAAACAAAGAAAGAAATGGGGCACAAAGAGAGAGAGAGAAAGACAGACAGACATATAGAAAGAAAGGGGGCATGGAGAGAGAAAGAAAGAAAGAGGCAGGATGAAAGAAAGGAAAAGATGGGGGAGGGAATGAGGTCTGGAGGAGAGGAAGTATACAGGAGGCTGAAAGAAGGGAAGAAATATTGGATGCACAGTCAGAAGAATAAAGTGCAACCAGAGACTGATGAAATTACCAAAGGTAGGAAAAATGATTATATTTTCAATTTAGTGATCAAAATGTGTCCGTTTTGAGAATTTATATATGCTGTCTATATTTTGCACTATGGCCCCCTTTTACTAAATCGCAATAGCGGTTTTTAGTGCAGGGAGCCTATGAGTGTCGAGAGCAGTGTGGGGCATTCAGCGCAGCTCCCTGTGCTAAAAAACGCTATCACGGTTTAGTAAAAAGGGAGGGAGTATATTTGTCTATTTTTGTATAGTTGTTACTGAGGTGACATTGCATAAAGTCATCTGCCTTGACCTCTTTGAAAACCCATGGAATATAAATGATAATTAACATTTTCTCTGTGTACAGTGTGCTTTGTATTTTTAAAATTTTATTGTTGGTAGATCATTTTAACTTGGCCACGAAGGTAAGAGGGTGGGGAGGGAGGGGAGCTGCTGAAAGACATCTAGTAATCCTTGCAGGCTTGACTGTACAGGGAATTATTTTTTATAAAATCATGTTTTGTTATGTGACTAGCATTATTTAGACTTTAATTTCTATGAATGAATAGAATGAAAATGATATAAAATTACTTGCTTGTTTTTATGTGCATGCGCTGAAGGAAAGTGGAGAGAGAGTGGGCTGAGGACGCTGAAGGGAAATGGGGAACAGAGAATGGGGAAAAGACGCTGATAAATTGACAATTGTACAGAATATTGTTTCTTTTTATACTTTAATATAATAAGTTCAATATAAAACAATTCAAGGCTTGTGTGGATAGAATCAGGTGGTTTGCGGGGATGGGGACCGAGCTTACGGGGATTAGTCCAATAAAATGGTATTTTCTTATTTCTCATTATTTGTTTTATTTTTATTTGTTAATTTGTAAAGTGGTGATTGTTATGTATCAGTTTTTTCAAATTTACATCAACTGTCTTTATATTTTGCACAGTATTAGAGGACATGTATTACTGTTTTTGTGGTGGTTTCTTAGCAGTTCAGTTTAACTTTTGTCTACATATTTCTATTTTTAGTTTGTGATTATTCCATATTGGGCAAGGGTGTATCTGTCTGTGTGTATGAAAGGGACATGGCTTTCTGATAGCATCGACTGTACAGGATCAATTGACTGTGCAGGATCTGGTTTGTTTAGTTTTACAATGTATGTGTTGGTGTTCTAGTGCTCACTGCAGTGTTTAAGATGCTGCCTTTTCCTAGGTACACTCTTGTTGTGCGATATGTAGATTGTTACTAAAAATCATATTTTTCATATAGATGGGGGGTGTCAAAAAATGATGGGCCCCGGGTGTCACATATGCTAGGTACGCCACTGCCGTCACCTTTTCAACCTGTTTGGCCATCTTAAGATCATCAAATAAAATCACACTCAAGTCCCTCTCTTCTATTATGAACATAAGTTCTTTACCCCCTAAACTGTACCATTCCTTTGGGTTTTTGCAGCCCAAATGCATGACATTGCATTTCTTAGCAATAAATTTTAGCTGCCAAATTTCAGACCATTCTTCAAGCTTTGCTAGGTCTTTATTCATATTATTCATACCATCCGGGATGTCTAATCTACTGCAGATTTTGATATCATCCGCAAAGACGCAAATCTTACCCAACAGCCCTTCAGCAATATCGCTTATAAAAATGTTAAAAAGAACAGGCCCATGAACAGAAACTTGAGGCACACCATCGGTAACATCCCTTTTCTCAGAGCGATCTCCATTAACCAGTACTCTCTGTCATCTTCCACTCAACCAGTTTCTGACCCAGCTGGTCACTTTGGGGCCCATCATGAGGGCACTCAGTTTATTTATTAGATGTCTGTGTGGAACCCTGTCAAAGGCTTTGCTGAAATCTAAATACACCACATCTAGTACACTCCCTCTATCCAATTCTCTAGTCACCCAGTCAAAGAAATTGATCAGATGTGTCTGACAAGACCTACTTCTAGTGAATCCATGTTACCTTCAGTCTTGTAATCAACCGGATTCCAGAAACTTCCTCATTTTCTGTTTTAAAAGCTTTTCCATTAATTTTTTGCCATAGAAGTCAGACTTACTGGCCTGTACTTCCCTACTTCCTTACTTCCACTTTTGTGTAGAGGGACCACATCTGTCCTTCTTCAGTCATCCGGTACCACTCCCGACTCTACAAAAGCATTGAAAAGATCATTCAGCAGAGCCACCAGAATTTCTCTTAGTTCCTTCATCATCCTCAGATGTACATCAATCAACCCCATCGCTTTGTCTACCTTTAATTTAGCTAGCTCCTCATGAACACAATCCTCTGAAAATCGATCAGGGTCTACCACTACTCCATTCCTATTCCTGTTTGTCTTCTGCAGTCTCACTCCTGGAACTTAAGCAATTCAGCCTTTTCTTTATCAGCTTCTACATATTTATTCTTTTTACTTTTGAGTCTCATAATGTTTTGTCTCCCCATTTTACTGTATCTGATATTGTTTTATTCCATTTATATGTTTGCTTTCCTGACTATTTGACCAGCCTCTCTTAACTTTTCCAGATATTTTTGCCTGTCGTCCTCTTTTTGCGATCTTTAGTAGTTTATGAAAGCTAACCTTTTATTCAGTACTTTCTCAGATACTACTTTTCAGAACCAAAGCGGCTTTCTTTTCCTCTTACTTGCCTCACAAAAAGATATGTTGCCCTTAGAATAACTGCTTTCAGTTTTGCCCACTGCATTTCTACTCCTTTCAGATGTTCCCATCCAGGCAACAATTCATTGACATAATCCCCCATCCGAACAAAGTTTGTTTTTTTAAAGTCTACAACCTTTACTTTTGAATGAGCCCTCTCTATACCCATCTCAATATTAAACTGTACCATGCAGTGATCACAGGATGCCAGTTGATCACCCACTGTAACATCAGAAACACTTTCTCCATTTGTAAGCTCTATGTCCAGTATGACCCCATCCTGCGTGGATTCCATTACCAACTGCTGGAACAGTTCTCCTTGTAGAGAATCCATGATCTCCCTTCTTCTATAACACCCTGCAATAGAGATACCCCAATCAACATCCGGTAATTTTAAAATCACCTAATAGGAAAACTTCCCCTTTTTTAGATATATTCTGAATGTCTTCTATTAAATTTCTGTCCACTTCTTCCATCAGTCAGAGGAGGGGTGGGATCGCGTCAGAGCGAACATGCTACCGAGGTGGAGTGCGGCCTGCAAGGTTTGCTACAGCCGGCCGGCGATCCTCAGCAGGCTGCTTTGAAGAGGAGGGTAGACATGAATGAAGAGCAGCAGCGGCGGCTGCGGTTCGTGCCAGTGGGCCAGAAGAGACAAGGAAGCCAGGATGGAGGGAGGGTAGGAATGGAGGGTTTGGGAACAGGTATTAGGGAGCAGGGAAGAGGTACTGCTGGACAGGGGGGAGATAAAACGAAGGAAGAAGGGCTGCTGCTGGACAGGGGGAGCAGGGAAGTGGTACTGCTACACAGTGAGGAGGTAAAAGGAAGGGAGAAGGGCTACTGCTGGACAGGGGGAGCAGTGAAGGGGTGGTGCTGGACAGGTATTGATGGACAGGGGGAGCAGGAAAGAGGGGCTGCTGCATGGGGGGAGATAAAATGAAGGGAGAAGGGCTGCTGCTAGACAGGGGGAGCAGTGAAGGGGTGCTGCTGGATGTGGGGGAGGTAAAAGGAAGGGAGAAGGGCTACTGCTGGACAAGGGGAGCAGGCAAGGTGTGGTGGTGGACAGCCAAGGAAAGAGAGAGACAGAAAGAAAGAAAGAAAGAGACAGAAAGCGGCCAAGGAGAGAAAGAGAAAGAAAGAAAGACAGACACATACATCTATTCTAGCAACATAGTAACATAG
Organism: Geotrypetes seraphini; assembly: GCF_902459505.1. Taxonomy (NCBI): domain Eukaryota; kingdom Metazoa; phylum Chordata; class Amphibia; order Gymnophiona; family Dermophiidae; genus Geotrypetes; species Geotrypetes seraphini. The sequence goes on from NC_047087.1 coordinate 60,855,006, forward strand.
TAGATGATGGCAGATAAAGACCCGAATGGTCCATCCAGTCTGCCCAATCTGATTCAATCTGATTTTTAAATTTTTTCTTCTTAGCTATTTCTGAGCAAGAATCCAAAGCTTTACCTTGTACTGTGCTTGGGTTAATGTAATGGGCATAAAGACTAGTTAGCTCTTGGAGCACTTAAATGGGAGTGCCTACTAGTAGAATTGTCTATTATGTCCCTGATTCTATAAATAGCACTATCGTTAGGTGCCTAGATCACCATGCCTAGCCTTTCTAGGCACCTATCTTACCCCCACCCCTTTTTTTTTTAAAACCATAGAGTGGGTTTAAGCGCTGGCTACAGCAGTAACAGCTTCAACGTTCAAAGAGTTCCTATGAGCATTTGGAGCTGTTACTGCCGCAGCCAGCACTAAAAACCGTATTATGGTTTTGTAAAGGAGGTGGGGGGTAGTTTTTTAATTGATTCTATTTTTAGGCGTGGTCAGGGATATAGTTTGGGCATGGATTGAGTTAGGCCTAATATACCCATGTCTAACATTTTGATGCTTACTGGCGCATAATTCAATTTAGGTGATGCTAGGTGCGATTCTACAAATCGGTTAATGAACAATCAGAAAATATAATGTATAAGGCAACCTTTTTAATGGACTAACCTGATACATTTCACAACTAGCTTTTTGGAGCTCACAATGCCTTTCTTAGGTCAGAACGAAATGAGCAAAAGAGTCATGAAGCGGAATTCCAGTACAAAAGAGAAGTGTATGTGTGTGTTTGGGGGGGAGAGGGGGGGGCGAGACTGAGGGTGATAAGAAAATAACAGTGCAAATTTGTGGTATGTTAAGAAACCCAGCTCTCTGCTTATTTCTTTCTTGTCAGTTCTGAAGTGATGATCATTTTAACTTCAAGCATTATACATTCTTGAGTTGTTTTGAATTTCCCTGATCCTAAGGTCATCAATGCAATGGTCTGAGCCTGAGAAGTGATCTGTCAGGGAAGTGTCACCTTGCGCTTTTCTTGATGTTACCATGATGGTTTCCATGGCACGTTGTCATAAGTACAAGGATCAAAATGAAGTTTTTTCCTGCCTGATTAGACTTATAGGTGAGCTTTAGTTTCTGTAAACTGGCCATGGTTTCTGTTCAACTTCTAATCTATGTCATTTGTGCACCCGCCTTCTTGGTTGGACAATTACATTATCCCAAATAATTATTCTGCTATGATACATACAATGATTGGCTTCTAAGCAAAAAGTTCGGTAATGATGGTAGACTGTAAAGTGGTAGAGTTCACTTCTAAAAGGTCACATCTCTTTTTTTCAGTAGATTAACATTTTATCTTTTAATGGTGTTAAGAAAAGGTCAAGGATTCTAATGGGTGGAATATGGAAAGCCTCAATTGCAGGAGATCAATGTTAAACATCATTCTTACAGCAGCATCAATGTCATTTAGAACTAACTGGTCATCTCTATATTTTGTACATTTTTTAATTCTTTCTTTTAGTCTAAATGATTATAAATTTTAAAAGACTAAAATCCTTACCTAAAAAGAAAGGGAAATCACTGCTACGTACTGAAGTATTTATACATTTTGCTGTACCTGCTAAACATGTAAACCCCATGTCCATGAATTCTTAGAAGCCATATTCATATGCAGGTTAAAAGCCCTCCTTTTTGAAGCTGCTTTTAACTCCTAACCCCTATTCACCTGTTTAGTACCCATGTCTGTTTTAATCATTCCCACAATAAATAACTCTCCAATCGCTTATTTATCCTGTTTGTCTTAAATTGTAAGCCTAACTTTGGCCACCAGATTTACGTCTGCTGAAATCTGGAGTAAATGCTGGCATACAAGTCAGATACGCTGATGCAGCATTTTGTAACAATGCACAGTATGCAGCTTTTTGGAATGTCACAGCCGCAAAACAGGGGAATCACCACAAATGGATATAATCTAGGTATTTAAACATCTTTCATATTTCCCCTTTCCCCCAAGTATACATAGTGAGATCTTTAAGTCGGTCCCCATATGCCTTATGATGATGGCCATGCACCATTTTAATAGCCTTCCTCTGTATTGACTCCATCCTTTTAATATCTTTTTGAAGGTGGGGCCTCCAAATTTGTATACAATATTTTAAATTAGGTTTCACCAAAGTCTTATATAGGGACATCAATACATCCTTTACCCTACTGGCCATACCTCTTGCTATGCATCCTAGCATCCTACTAGCTTTCATTGTCACCTTTTCAACCTATTTGGCTACCTTAAGATCATCACATACAATCACACTCAAGTATGATTGAGTCCCGCTCTTCTTCAAGCTTTGCTAGGTTTTTCTTCATGTTATTCACACCATCTGGGGTGTCTACTCTATTGCAGATTTTGATACCATCCGCAAAGATGCAAATCTTCCCCTTCAGCCCTTCAGTAATATTTCCTATCCCTCCCAGGCATTGCAAGCCTCCCCAGGCCTACCTTAAACCCTGGTGATCCAATGGTGAGCCGGGACAGGAGTGATTGCTCCTGCTTCCTATACTGGCCAGCTCTGCACCACCCCACCCCCTCCCGTCTCCCAGACCCATCCAAAGCATACCTGCTAGTCCAGTGGTGAGTCAGGGCAAGAATAATCCTCTTATATTCCTGCCCAATGCAATCTCACTAAAGAAAATGGCTGCCTCGAGTTTCCATGACAACCACAGGAGACTGCTATGAGTTTGACAGTCTTGCCCGAAGTTGCTGCAGGAACTCTTGGCTGGGCTTCTTAAGGTAGCCTAGGAAAGGCCTGCAATAGATGAGGCTGGGGCTATCAGGTTGGGGATGGGGCTGCTAGGCTGGAGCTGCCAAGCGGAGACAGGCCAGGACACCTCAAGAAAGGTAAGATTATAGATGGTGAGTTGGAGGGGGAGAAATAAGAGAGAGCATTACCATACTTGAATATAAACCCTTTGTTTATATTCAAGTCAACATTTTTCCCCTTTTTTAGGGAATAAAAGTTGCCTTTGTTTATATTCGGATAGGTTTATATTCAAGTATATACAGTATGCATTCCTGGCAGCCATAGGAAACCACATGGTATAGTGCAATTTCCAACTGTGCTTCACGTGTATGACATGATCTACCAAATCACACAGACTTTCCCCAACCCCCTAGGTGACAAAGAAAAAAGCACATCACGTATACAGTATGTCAGCAGTGTGTAGGGAACTGAGCATCTGCTCTGCTCTTTTACTGATGTTATATCACACTGACATCAGTGAAGTATCTCAGCAGGCTAGCACATTAGATAAGTCCATCTATTCTATATATCCTGATAGGCCCCATATATTGGGTGAATTATATGCTGCTGATAAGGAAATTCTGTTAGGGCAAAGATAGACTATGGATATCTATACATTATCAAACAGTAAGAATTACATCCCCAGGTAAGAGCATGCCACATTTTTATATACATGTGAAAATGGCTTGTGAAACATTAATTAGGATTACCATCTGAAATTTAAGTCACAGCCCCCAAATTGCTAGGGATGCTACTTACGTCTACCATATAGCCCTTTCATAGTACATCATATTTCAAATGTAACACCCATTCCAAGAGTTTACCCAACATCTCTACAATATCCAGTCATAGTGACTTGGAGAACAGAGTAACAATAAAAAACTGAGTAATTAATGGGTTCATTTGGCTGTGAGCTATCATGGTCAACCACTCTAGATGGCCACCTTAATTGGCTGAAGCAACTTCATTTTGAGGGCACTTAGGGCATGAGGGGCTCATTTTCACAAGAACGACATCAAAAAATGGCATAAAGTGGTACTGGAACATCTTACTGAACAAGATGTTCAAGTACTCATTTTTGAAACTGAATTTCCAGACAACTCGCTAGGTTTTTTTCATCTGCAGTGCAACCAAAGTTCAAGGGGGCATGTTGGAGACATGTTATGGGTGAGCATAGGGTCTACTTAACACTTACATTACATTTCTAGACCGTAAAACCTCTCAGATCGATGAGGTTCACAAAAAGTAAAAATACTGGACAAACCCAGTGATCTACAGATTAGACATTAACCTTTATTAATTCTCTAAAAATCTTGTGAATAATATTGATTTTAGTAATTTTCTGAAATGAATGTAAGAACAAAACCTTATGAATAAAGAACATAGTTCCCTATCCCAGCATAATCAAAGATTTGCCAAGATGTCCAGAGCTAGACCTGTTTTAAAAGTGAATAAGGGCCAAAAAGGTACACAAAATTATGAGATGACCACAGAAGGGATGAAGGAATGACCCCTCTACACTCTCCCAATGATCACTAACCCTCTCCCACTCCTCAAAGATCTGAATGAAACAATACATGCCTGTCTCTAGAACAGCAGCACAGGGTATGGGAAATCCTAGCATAGCAGCAAGCAGGTGTCTGGAATAGCGCTGCCTGATTCACGATTCAAATCGGTTCACCGATTCACTTGGGGTGAATCAATTCGAATGATTTAAAATTTTAAAAAATCGGCTTCCCAATTCGAATCTTCCCCCCTTTGCCCCCTAAAGCAGGAGCGGCAGCGCTGCTCTTGCTGGCCGGCCGCTGTCGCACCTGCTTTAGAGAGCAAGGAGGGAGGGTCAGTCGGAAAGTGCTGCTGTGATGCTGTCCGGTTCTCCCCCCCCCGGCGTCCGGTTCCCCCCTCCCCTGGCGTCCGGCCTCCCCCATGGCATCCTCGCACCGTTTACCTTCTAGTTGCAGCCTGCACAGAAGATCGCGGTTATAGCATCTTTGCAGACTGCTTTTAGCTGTTTCCTCCATCGCGATCCTGCCTCTGATGTCAGAGGAAGGGCGGGACTGCAGCAGAGGAAACAGCTAAAAGCAGTTTGCAAAGACACTATAACCGCAAACTTCTGTGCAGGCTGCAACTAGAAGATAAACAGTGTGGGGAGGCCAAGGGGAACACGGAGGCCTTCCCAGGGGGGGGAAAGGAGGTGCGCAGTCCAGAGTGGGGGGGTGGGACAGGCCTTGGGGGGGTGCAGACCTTCAAGGGGGGGACAGGCCTTTAAGGGGGAGCAGGCTTTTAATGGGGGGGACAAACCTTCAAGGGGGGAACAGGCCTTCAAAGCTGGGACAGGCCAGGGATGGTAGCATAGGCCTTTAAGGGGGGGGCAAGCCTTTAAAGGGCGGGAACAGACCTTCAAGGGGGGACAGACCTTCAAAGGGGGGACAGGCCTTCAAAGCGGGGACAGGCCAGGGATGGTGGCATAAGCCTTTAAGGGAGGGACAGGCCTTTAAGGGGGGACAGGCCTTTAAAGGGAGGAACAGACATTCAAGGTCGGGACAGACCGTCAAGGAGGGACAGGTCTTCAAAGCGGGGACAGGCCAGGGATGGTGGCATAGGCCTTTAAGGGTGGGGAGACAGGCCTTTAAGGGAGGACAGGCCTTCAAGGATGGGGGGATAGGCCTTCAGTGGGAGGTGCAGGCCTTCAGTGGGGACAGACCTTCATGGGAGGGTGGGCCCTGGTATAGAAGTACATGGAGGGAGGGAGGGAAGGGGGGTTCAAAGAGATGTGCATATGCCAGACTTTGGTGGGGGGAAGAAATAATGGGTCTGAAAATCTCTATGGATGGAGAAAGATGATGGACAATGGGATTTTGGGAAGGAAGGAACAGAAAGGGAGAGAAGTTGGACACAAGGTATGTGTGGAGGGGGGATAGAGATACTGGATAGGAGGGTAGTTGGGAAAAGAAAGGGAGAGATGGTGGACCCTGGGGTGGTGGTGAAGTAGAGAGAGATGCTGGAAGAAAGGGTAGTTAAGAAAAGGTGGATCTGTGGATGGAGACGAAAAAAAGGAAAGATGCCAGATCTCCAAGGGAGGGAAGGGAAATGGAAGGGGAGGACAGAGATGGCAAATGGATGGTTAGCATGGAGAAATAAGAAAGAAGGAGACCCTGGCAAGCATGTTATCAGAAGACAACGAGAGCCTGGGACCAACAAGATTTGAATAATGACCAGACAACAAATGGTAGAAAAACTAATTTTATTTTCCATTTTGTGATTACAATATGTCAGATTTGAAACGTGTATCCTGCCAGAGCTGGTATTAGACTGCAAACGTGAGCTAGGATTTAACAGAGAGAGGAAAAGTCTTTTTTGTTTGTTTATTTTGTTTACACCACAACGCCAGTGTGGTTAGGAGAAAGCAAAGGGGGTGAAGAGGCTATAAAATAAACCCACCAGGATGTTTGAAAAAAACACCCAATTGGGCAGGAAAATCAAATCAAATCGAAAAACCAATTCAATAGGCTGAATCGAATCAAATTTTTTTTTCCCTGAATCGGGCAGCACTAGTCTGGAGTAGCCTGGTGGGCAGAGTAGTGAACCATAGAAAGGAGGACCCAGGCCCATATCCCTTTCTAACCACTATATTTATGGTGGAAAGTGTGAGTCCACTAAAGCCCATCAAGATCCTATTGTACTGCCATTCCCTCTCTTTCCACCCGCTCATCCAGCCTCACCCTTTCTCTCTTTTCATCTCTTCTTTCCATCCACCTAAACAGCATCACCACTTTAGTGATGCTGGACTGAGGGAGAAAGGAGAGAGAGAGTTTGTTGCTAGTTGGGTGAATGAGTAGATGGGAATAAAGTAGGGGCAATATTGGAATAAGTGGCGGGTAGAGGGAGTGATGCTGGATGGGGAAGGGAGGAGAAGAAAAAAGAGAAGGGACTATAGTGGACAGGGGAAGGGGAGAGAAAGGGAGATGTTGGCCTAGAGGAGAAGAAAAGAAAGAGGAAGGCTTACAATTTATAAGTTGTAAGGGGTGTCAGAAAACCAGCCCTATATAAATGTTAGTAATTATAGGTACAGTTAGAAATGTTTAATACTTCCACTTCTAATTGCCAGCATTATAAGTATAGAGGTCCTATTTTGCAAACACATATGGAGAAGTAGTACCAGTTAAAGAACAAAGCCCCAAAAGGTGATTTATGCTATCTGGGGGATGCACAAAACTTACTAGTCGTGTTCCGATCATCGCTAAACTGGTTTGACTAGTTTAGCGATCGATTGGATTGGATTCCCCGATGCACAAAACCCATACAAATTAGTAAAACCCCATGCAAAATAGTCAAGCGATTAATGCACTAACATCATTTGGCTATTTAGCATCGAGTTTTACTGATCCTAAAACCCGATTGCCCTAGACCTGTCAGTAATTGTGTTACTTGTATCAAAAAAATGGGGTCTTCCTGTTTTGTTTTGGTTTTTTTTAACTTCAATGGCACAGATATTTTGCATGTATTTACACAAACAAAATATCTGTCCCATAAAGAAATAAATGAAGTCCCTCCCGACAAATGCGCCCCTCCAAACCCCTCCAAAATGGCAAAAGAGATGCCTACTCCCTCCTGCCATGAAGGAACTCCCTCCCCATGCATCCTGAACAAAAAAAAAAAGGCAGGAGGGATGCCCATTTCTTCCTGCCACGAAGGCGCAGGTTTAATGGGACAGGTTGTGCATGTTTAACTTGTGCACAACATCTGTTCCATTAAAAAAATACAGACTCCCAAACAGCAATGACATGAAGCTGGATCCCCTGTCACTACTGTTAGGTCTCTGTGCATGTGTCAATCACTCACTGAGCAATTTGAATCAGTGCGTTTGCATGCAAATGATTTGCACCTCTGTTCAAATCATTTGCATGCATACTTGATAGTGCATTGATTGCTGTTGGAGAATCAGCTAGAGAATTGGCCTACAGCGATTGAGTCTCTATCTTTAGTGTATCTAGCCCTATGTTCAGTACTGAAATAAACCATGGCAGTGGTGTACCAAGGGTGGAGCGGTAGCTATGTTCTGCCCTGGGTGCAGGCTGTACAGGAATGTATTGAGCACTTGTAGAGCTTTAGTATACAGATGTGCAGCTATTGGATCTGTTGGTCCTTTGTCCTGGAACAGGAAGTTGATGTCAGAGAGGGCACAAGACTAGCAGAATTGACAGATGTTTGTCTGCAGACTTTGGCATCACAAGTGGCATCACAAGTACTCAAGGCATTCCTATACTGGAGAAAGGAAGGGAGGAAGCAATGTTCCTAGAGGAGAGGGGTGTTCCACCTTGGGTGACAACCAAGTTAGATATGCCACTGAACCCCCCAGAAGGCTATGCATAGTAAAATAGTAACATAGTAGATGACGGCAGATAAAGACCCGAATGGTCCATCCAGTCTGCCCAACTTGATTCAATTTAAATTTTAAATTTTTTCTTCTTAGCTATTTCTGGGCAAGAATCCAAAGCTATACCCGGTACTATGCTTGGGTTCCTACTGTCGAAATCTCAGTTAAAACCTACTCCAGCCTATCTACACCCTCCCAGCCATTGAAGCCCTCCCCAGCCCATCCTCCACCAAATGGCCATATACAGACACAGACCGTGCAAGTCTGCCTAGTAATGGCCTTAGTTCAATTTTTAATATTATTTTCTGCTTCTAGATCCTCTGTGTTCATCCCACGAATCTTTGAACTCAGTCACAGTTTTACTCTCCACCACCTCTCTTGGGAGCACATTCCAGGTATCCACCACCCTCTCCGTAAAGTAGAATTTCCTAACATTGCCTTTGAATCTACCACCCCTCAACCTCAAATTATGTCCTCTGGTTTTACCATTTTCCTTTCTCTGGAAAAAATATTTTCTACGTTAATACCTTTCAAATATTTGAACATCTGAATCATATCTCCCCTGTCTCTCCTTTCCTCTAGGGTATACATATTCAGTGCTTCCAGTCTCTCCTCGTATGTCTTCTGGCGCAAACCTCCTATTATTTTTGTCGCCCTCCTCTGGACCGTTTCAAGTCTTCTTACATCCTTCGCCAGATACGGTCTCCAAAACTGAACATAATACTCCAAATGGGGCCTTAACAATGACCTGTACAGGGGCATCAACACCTTCTTCCTTCTACTGGCTACACCTCTCTTTATACAGCCCAGCATCCTTCTGGCAGCAGCCACTGCCTTGTCACACTGTTTTTTCGCCTTTAGATCTTCGGACACTATCACCTCAAGGTCCCTCTCCCCATCCATGAATATCAGCTTTTCTCCTCCCAGCATATACGGTTTCTTCCTATTATTAATCCCCAAATGCTTTACTCTGCATTTCTTTGCATTAAATTTTAGTTGCCAGGCATTAGACCATTCCTCTAACTTTTGCAGATCCTCTTTCATATTTTCCACTCCCTCTTCGGTGTCTACTCTGTTGCAAATCTTGGCATCATCTGCATTCCTTCTAACCCTTCAGCAATGTCACTCACAAACATATTGAACAGGATTGGCCCCAGCACCGAATCCTGAGGGACTCCACTACTCATCTTTCCTTCCTCCGAGCGACTTCCATTAACCACCACCTAACTTCAGCCCTTCAAGTTTGTTCAACAGCCTCCTATGAGGAACTGTATCAAAGGCTTTGCTGAAATCCAAGTAAATTACATCTAGCATATGTCCTCGATCCAGCTCTCTGGTCACCCAATCAAAAAATTCAATCAGGTTCATTTGGCACGATTTACCTTTTTTAAAGCCATGTTGCCTCGGATCCTGTAACCCATTAGATTCAAGGAAGTACACTATCCTTTCTTTCAGCAACACTTCCATTATTTTTCCAACAACTGAAGTGAGGCTCACCGGCCTGTAGTTTCCTGCTTCATCCCTGTGACCACTTTTATAAATAGGGACCACATCTGCTCTCCTCCAATGCCCAGGAATCACTCCCGTCTCCAGAGATTTGTTGAACAAGTCTTTAAAATAGGACTCGCCAGAACCTCTCTGAGCTCCCTTAGTATCCTGGGATGGATCCCGTTTGGTCCCATCGCTTTGTCCACCTTCAGTTTTTCAAGTTGCTCATAAACACTCTCCTCCGTGAATGGCGCAGAATCTACTACATTTTCTTGTGTAACTTTGCCAGATAATCTCGGTCCTTCTCCAGGATTTTCTTCTGTGAACACAGAACAGAAGTATTTGTTTAGCACATTTGCTTTTTCCTCATCACTCTCCACATATCAGTTCCCAGCGTCTTTTAGTTTAGCAATTCCATTTTTCATCTTCCTCCTTTCACTAATATATCTTAAAAAAATTTTGTCTCCCTTTTTTACATTTTTAGCCATTTGTTCTTCCGCCTATGCTTTCGCCAGACATATCTCGCTCTTGGCTTCTTTCAGTTTCACCCTGTAGTCCTTTCTGCACTCCTCTTCTTGTTTTTTTTTTATATTTCACGAACGCCAACTCTTTTGCCTTTATTTTCTCCACCACAATTTTGGAGAACCATATCGGCTTCCTTTTTCTCTTGTTTTTATTGATTTTCTTCACATAAAAGTCCATAGCCATTTTTATCGCTCCTTTCAGCTTAGACTGCTGTTGTTGATAGGTGCTATCAACCTGTGTCCGAGTCCTGTGTCCGAGTACTGATGAATTACAGATCTAAAAAGAATTCAGTTTTGTGCTAGTCCAGTAAGGTCCTCCAGTGTCATCCCCATGGTTGTTTTCAATGTTTCATCCATCTGATGCAGGTCACCCTCTTCTCCTAGTTCCTTCAATCTTTCCAAACATGATGTCCTTCTCCAATGATCTTTCTCTTCCAACAGTATGACCAAAATAAGAGTCGTAACTTCATCATTTGGGCTTTGAGTGACATAGCTGGTTTGATTTCTTCCAGAATCAATTTGTTAGTTCTAGCGGTCCACGGCATGCATAAAATCCTTCTCCAACACCAAAGCTCAAATGGGTCAATCTTCTTTATGTCTTGTTTCTGTGGTGTCCAGCTTTCACATCCGTAATTGACCAATGAGAAAATGATTACGTGGACAAGTCTGATCTTTGTTTGGAGTATTATTTCCTTGCCTTTGAATACTTTGTCGAGAACCTTCATTGAAGAGTGACCAAGTGCTATTCTGCAGAGAATTTCTTCCCTGTTAGTTGCTTCTTTGTTTACGAAAGAGCCCGGGAGATTGAAATCTTTTACCACTTCTATTCTATCACTATTAAGCTCAAAACCTTCATCATTTTCAGTGTTTGTGATCTTCATCTTGTTTATGTTCAGTTCTAATCCCATGCTATGACTTTTGGTTTTGATTTTTCTCAGTAGATACAGCATGTCTTCTTTGCTGCTGGTGATGAGCATTGTACCCATACTGATAAGATGATCTGCATAGCATAGGTTGTTTATATTTCAGCCACCAACTTTGAAACCAACGCCCTCTTCTTCCAAATTTGCTTTTCTGATGATGACTTCCCAGTAAAGGTTGAGCAGGTAAGGTGTCAAGATGCATTCTTGCCTGATGCCACATTTTATTGGAAACCAGTGTTGCCATACTTACTGCAGCTTCTTGATTTTTGTAGAGACTCTTTATCAGCTGAGTTATGTATTTGGGTATTCCCATTTGCGCTAGAGTTCTCCATAGTTTATTGTGATCCACATATGCACACTAATTTCTGTGCATGGCTTGGAATTAGTACAAAAGCCAATGGGAAAATGTATCTAAACATAAGTGTACTCCCATTGTAGAATGGAGCCACACACATATTTTTTTGGACCATCAAACCATTCTCTCTTGAAACTTTTGCACCCCATTTACATGTGAATGTAATATAAAATTTCCACATGCATATGCTTTTCAAATGACCACCTATATGTATATCAGTTAGAGAAATACATTAAAGCAGAGATATACAACTCTAGGGGCTCCTTTTATGAAGGTGCGTTACGGCCTTAACTTGCGGAATAGCGTGCGCTAAAATGCCCCATGCGCTAGCTGCTACCGCCTTCTCTTGAGCAGGTGGTAGTTTTTCAGGTAATCCGGTGCGTATGTTAATCCGGTGCGCGCGCTAATCCAGTGCGTGCGCTAAAAACGCTAGCGTACCTTTGTAAAAGGAGCCCTAGATCTTAGTACTACAAATACTTTTGGTTTCCTAGTAACTGAGTTAAGCAAATTAATTTGGTTCGCAGACCACATTTATTCATTTATGCCTGATGAATGTCCATAGGATATTCTGAAAACCATCTCTGTTTGTGGTTTTGAGAACTCTATTTTGGTAAATAATGAAATCATTTGAACAAAGAAAATGCACTTTAATTTGTTGATGAATGCCAGCCAATTGAACACTCAGCAGAAGCATATTATTCGGTGCTGTTCACAAACTAATTACACTAATGTGAGCACTAATCCTTCCTAACTTCTGCAAGGATCCATACAGTGTGGAGTGCACTTGAGAAATTAGATGAGAAATGAAATTTCTAAGTACATCAATTCAAATAAATATTGACAGACGTTCGGGGCTCTAAATTTTATCTGATTTGCTTTAAGTTCCCTTGTTGCTAGGGATGTATAACAAAGACCCATTAAAGGAAAGCTTAGCTGTCTAAACTGAACTAAATGAGAAGCTCATACAATATATATTAAACTTTAAGAGAAAATGTGCAGGTCAATATTCAGCTGGCAGCAGTCAGCATTTCTTTAAATCTTGACTGATGCTGGCTAAATTATTCCTGGATATTCACTGCCAGGCAATATCTGGGAACAGACACCAAGGGGGAAATTCTATAAAAGGTGCTTAAAGTTAGGCACCTAACTTAATTGGTAAATTGGCATCAAAATAATGAGCTTTAACAAGCTCATAACTGAAAAAAATAAAATTTGATTGAGAGATTGGCGCTTATCTTCTTAGGTGCGATTCTACAAAAGATAAGTGCCTATTGGCACCTAACGCCAAAGTAGAAGTGTTTAGGGGTTCAGAAAGGCACCACTAGACAAGATTCTCTACAGGACTTAGGCACTTATAATGTAGGCCTTTAAAACCCTGGCCTACATTACAGGCGTCTAAGCTTTAAGTTAGATGCCGCTCAGCCTGATTCTATAATTAGTGTGATTGACATACAATGGGCACCTAACTTTAGGTGCCTATGTTTTTCAGGCACCGATTACAGGATCTGGTCCTAAATATCTGTGACATTAGTGGTGCCCAGAACTTCTGTAGGTATGGCCTTTGCCATGGCCACCACAGCACCTGTGGACCTACCCTACTAACTAAGGGATTTCTCTAGTGGTGTTGACTTAACTTGACTTGCATTCCTGTAAAAGCATATAGTTTGCAGGTGGGCAAGCATATGGGTGGCATCTGGGTAGTATATGGGCACATATCTATGTGTGTAATTTATAGAATATTCTAACTCCCTCTTCTACGAAACTGCGATAGCAGTTTCTACCGTGGGGAGCTGCGCTGAATGGCCCGCGCTGCTCCTGACGCTCATAGAGTTCCTAAGAGCATTGGGAACAGTGCCGGTCATTTAGCGCAGCTCTCTGTGCTAGAAACTGCTATCGCAGTTTCATAGAAGAGGGGGTAAGTTACATGTATACCTCCCAAAATTAGGTGCAGGCATTTACATTACCTCTATGGCTGGTGTGAATAAGCATAGTATGCTGATTAGGCTAGTGTTCTATAAAGGAAAATAGCTGCCGCCCTGAGCGCAAGCACTTCTCTATCCCCATGCCACGCTTGCGCCTTCCCTTCCCTGTTCCCTGTACCTTTTTAAATCTTTGCCAATGTGTGTGCATTTTTTCTGGTCTGCTGCTCACATTGGCCTGGCTCACCTCTGAAATCACTTCCGGGTCATGGGGCCAGGAAGTGACATCAGAGGGAAAGCAAATGCCAGTGCAAGCAGCAGGCCAGAGAAACTGCTTGCAATGGTGGAGATTTAAAGAGGTACCGGGGGGGAGGGGGGGAAGGGAAGGGAGGATGCGAGTGTGGCATGTAGGGTGCAGAAGGAGCAGGGGTGAAGAGGAGGATGCAGCGACGTCTCCTACCGTCACTGTGCCACTGTGCTCAGTCACAAAATTAATAATAAAAATAATTTATTCTTATACAGTATACTGCCACACCACATAGTTAACCCCCCTTAATGCTGAATTTTACATTAGGGGGCATGGAACTGGCAGAGGGTACATCATGCAGTTAATGTAAAAATCATTTAGGGGATCCTTCTACTAAGCTGCGCTAAAAAGTGACTAGTGCATGGGTTTCATGCATGCTGATACCACATTTAGTGCGGCTGTAAAACACCTGCATTTCTTATTTCCCCCATTAATGGCTACATGCTAAATTTCCCAATTAGTGCATGGCCATTAGCGCAGGAGCCCTTACTGACACCTATTTTCTAGGAGGTAAGGGATCTTGTGCTAACTATGTACTAATTGGTTAGCTCATAGTGTTGTAGCTGCACTAACCAATTAGCACTGGGTACGTCTACTTCCACCCCAAACATGTTCAAGTGCTAAAATATAAAAAGTATTTTTAGCCCATGGGACATGCATGTTGATTCAGAAATTCCTATGGGATGTCTGAGCATATCTTACAGAAGCGCTTTTTAGCTAGCGATAAACAGGTGGTGGTGCTTATTGCAGTTTATTGAAAGGGCCCAATTTATAAACTGAGAATGTGGAATGATATCAAAGGCTAGTCAGTCAACACTATACTGAGGGTTTGGTTTTTTTTAATTAGTATACTGTGCAAAGTCTTAATGTAAACCACATCAAGTCTTCTTTTGCAGTGATGATGAGGTATATAAAATGGAAGATTAGATTAGATTTTTTTTCTCAGCTTTGGCTAAGAAAATGATGGCTTTATTCATCCTTGGCTGGTCTTTGGTTCCATATGCTCCCTTCATATTGCACTTCTGCTTTATTGCCTTGATGTTATTGCAATTAATATGATCATATATTCTGTCAGCATCTACTGGGGTGAACAGCTTAGAGATTGTGCATAGATATGTTATTGATCTGTAATTTTTAGAAACATTACTTAGATCTCCCTTTGGAAGGAGGAGTGTTTTTCCTGTTATTAGCCGTTACAGTGTTAGGTCTGGCTGCTTGACCAATTGATTTTTGCAGTTGGTCAGGTCTTGCTGGAGTGGTGTTAACTGTTTGAGGCAAAACTTGTCACTCCATCTGAGTCAAGGCTCTTTTTAATCTGCTTTCTAACTCTTTTATTGTTACTTCAGGCCATTCCTTTAGTGTGATGGTTACTTTATCCAAATTCCCCCATGTGAAGGGTATCCATTCTGCTTTTTAATTGTGCCATACAAGATCTTTGAATAAGTTTCTCTAGAATGTCTCTATTTCACTGAAATGGTGTTTCCATCATTCTAATATCCTTTTCCAGTGACAGGTGCTAAATACCT
This sequence comes from Geotrypetes seraphini, assembly GCF_902459505.1. Classification (NCBI taxonomy): domain Eukaryota; kingdom Metazoa; phylum Chordata; class Amphibia; order Gymnophiona; family Dermophiidae; genus Geotrypetes; species Geotrypetes seraphini. The sequence goes on from NC_047087.1 coordinate 60,870,196, forward strand.
GTACTGTATATACAGTAATATGTAAACCACTTTGATTGTATCCACGGAAAGGCAGTATACGAAATACCCATCCTCTAAGCAATATTAGTGGGATTTAATAACTAGTTTCCTTGATTTTCAGCCTACTGTTTTAACCCCAAACTACTCTTCTACAGTAATAGGAGCTGCCAAACTGCAAGACCTGTAGGCAGTGGGAGTAAAACTTAGACTAGATCAACCTGTTTTGGAAAATTTGCAGCCAGGTGGCAACCCTAATTGGAGATTTCAATACCTACCTCTTATCTCACAATCCTATATATGTGTACTCATATGAACTTAGTAATTACCCCACCTGATATGGTAATTGTTATTCTGTACTATCCTCATATCTGTCTCCTTGTCCTTCCTTATTTAGCTTGCTTGTGATGTTTTGGTAGCTATAGTATCTGATATGAGAGTTCTGGCATATCTGTGCTGATATCTCAGCTACTTTTGCACCACTGGGGGCAATTCTTTAACTGAAAATAAAGGTGTCTACTTTCCTTTATAGAATAATAGGCTAACAGGGTAATTAACATGCTTAACATTTCCTAAAAATTATATTGGTTTGACCCCCCCCCCACACACACACAAATACTGGATAACTCTAACATCAGATGCGCCTGTCAACAGATTTCAAAGGATTTTTTTTTAAGTGTAACCACAGGATTCCGCTGTGCTAATGAGAAGTGAACTGCAATGCTTTTCCACCACTAGGAGGCAGTACTAATAGCAACTAAATGGATACTTCTTCACCAAATAGCAATTAGCAGCAAACTACATGATTCAAGTACTAGGTTTCATGGTACATAGCAACCATTAACAATGCTAGATTTCACACTAGAATTTATAAAGAAAAGAAAGTACACGTCTGAATCACTAAGGTGAAGCCCAACAGAGAAATTAGTTTGGCAGTGATGTGTGTGTGTAAGGGGGGGAGGGGGTGATTGAGGATAAATGATAGTTGAAGCATATAGAGTTTCAAGTTTCAAGTTTCAAGTTTATTCAAAATTTGTTGAATCGCTTATTTAAATTTACTAAGCGATTTACAAAAACAAGAAAAATAATATAAATACAAGGTTAGTTAAACTTTAATACAATGTTAAAAACATAAAATTGAAATTGAAATTATACAGACTAACGGACATATAAGGAAGGAAGGGTAAAATTACATATGTATAAAAAAAAACAAAAAGGTGTGAGCAAGTATTTCGTACTCTTATGTGTATACATATGCTTGCCTAGGGCTGTGTGTCTTTATATACGGTTTATCTGTGTATACGTGTGTGTCTCTGTGATTATTTATCTTTATGTGTGCATGTGCATATAGATGTTTATATACAGCGTGCATATATTTGCATATCAGGACAATTCTATAACAGGGCACTGGTAGGACCCTGGTACGTACTCTGTTTCGTAGACTACAGATGCACTATACATGCCTAACAGGTGCAAGCACTTATGTCAGCCATAGAGCCAATTGTTGCAGATACACATGTAACTTCCTTTGTGTGCATCCCTTTGCAAATACGCACTATGAAAGTTAAATGGATGTTTGCAGAATTGCACTTAGGTAGACGTTTGGAATTTACATGTGTGAGTGTGTACACACATGCGCATGCCATTATTCTAAACTTGTACGTACATGGGGTTAATTCTCTATATATTGCTTACAAAATTGGCACTGAAAAGGTCAGCAATTGGTATGATTCTTTAAACTGCCTCCAGAGTTAGGCACGATTTATAGAAACATGCACAGTGCCCGTCTGTGCAACTAACATTTAGGCAAAGGCATTTAAGCCAAGGCCGAAATGCCTGCACCAAAGTTGTGTTATAGAGAAAATGGGCAAAAGCAGGATTGATTTGTACCTACATTTTCAATAAACCATGTAAAATATCAATGCAACTGAACTGCAAAATTTTGGAGTTATTCCATCTCAATTTTATATTATATATCAATTTCACAATAGTGTATATCCTAGAGCTGAGCAGGCTCAGATCATAAGATCTCTTATCTATATATATAAAATCGGATGTATGTATGTATGTGCCGCGATCACGCAAAAACGGCTTGACCGATTTGAACGAAACTTGGTATGCAGATCCCTCACTACCCGGGATGATATGTTCTGGGGGTCTCGCGGCCCACCTGCACACGTAGGCGGAGCTACAAACAGATAATCGGATTTCACCCATTCATGTCAATGGAAAAAATGTAAAGAGCTGCCAACGCAAAAACGGCTTGCCCGATTTGAACGAAACTTGGTATGCCGATCCCTCACTACCTGGGGTGATATGTTCTGGGGGTCTCACGGCCCACCTGCACATGTGGGCGGAGCTACAAACATAAAATCAGATTTCACCCATTCATGTCAATGGAAAAAATGTACAAAGCTGCCATTCTCACCGTACTTCAAAAACGGCTTGACCTATTTGAACGAAACTTGGTATGCAGATCCCTCACTATCTGGGGTGATATGTTCTGGGGGTCTCGCGGCACACCTGCACACATGGGCGGAGCTACAAACAGAAAATCAGATTTCACCCATTCATGTCAATGGAAAAAATGTAAACAGCTGCCATTCTCACAGTAAATCAAAAACGGCTTTACCGATTTGAACAAAACTTGGTATGCAGATCCCTCACTACCTGGGGTGATATGTTCTGGGGCTCTCATGGCCCACCTGCACACGTGGGTGGAGCTACAAACATAAAATCAGATTTCACCCATTCATGTCAATGGAAAAAATGTAAAAAGCTGCCATTCTCACAGTAATTCCAACTACCTGGGGTGATATGTTCTGGGAGTCTCTCGGCCCACCTGCACACGTGGGCGGAGCTACATACAGAACATCAGATTTCACCCATTCATGTCAATGGAAAAAAAGTAAAAAGCTGCCATTCTCACAGTACTTCAAAAACGGCTTGACCGATTTGAATGAAACTTGGTATGCAGATCCCTCACTACCTGGGGTGATATGTTCTGGGGGTCTCATGGCCCACCTGCACACGTGGGCAGAGCTACAAACAGAAAATCAGATTTCACCCATTCATGTCAATGGAAAAAATGTACACAGCTGCCATTCTCACAGTAAATAATAAACGGCTTGACCGATTTGATTGAAACTTGGTATGCAGATCCCTCACTACCTGGGGTGATATGTTCTGGGGGTCTCTTCACCCAAGAATTTATATGTTCTTGCTCCTGGAGGTGAAACTAAAAATGTTGTTTATAATCAAGTTTTGTGTTTGTTGTATTGTATTCATTTTGTCAAATATTTCACATTATAATTTGAATATTGTACTTTTTATAAAGCTGTAAAAATATAATTTCATTCACCACTATAAAGTTTCTTTATTTGAATCCATTTACTGTGTTATTGCTATAATTAAATACCCGTGCAACGCCGGGTCATCAGCTAGTATATATATATATATAATCGGATGTATCTGTGTGTGTATATGTACAGTATGTATGTATGTTGCAGCATAACTCTGAAATGCATGGACAGATTTCAACCAAACTTGGTATACATGTCACTTACTATCTGGGGAAAAATACTATGGAGGTGGGAAAGGGGGTGACATGTAAAAATTATCAAAAAAGACAGATTTTACTGTCTACCCATAGTTTGCGGCCTCGTTGAGATGATGTTTCATCATAACTTTGGAACGCATGTAGAGATTTCAACCAAACTTTCTATACATATGACTTACTATGTGGAAAAAATACTGTGGGGGTGGGAAGGGGGTCAAATGTAAAAATTCTCAAAAATGACAGATATTACTATCAACCCCATAGTTTTCAGCCTCGCTGAGATGATGTTCCAATATAACTCTGGAACACATGCCGAGATTTCAACCAAATTTGGTATACATATGACTTACTATCTGGGAAAAAATACTGTGGGTGTGGGAAGGGGGTCACATGTAAAAATATAAAAAAATGACAGATAGTGTCTAAACCATAGTTTTCAGCCTCATTGAGATGGTGTTCCAGCATAACTCTAGAAGGCATAGAGAGATTTCAACCAAACTCGGTATACATATGACTTTACTATCTTGGAAAAAATACAGTGGGGGTGGGAAGAGGGTGACTTGTAAAAATTATTGCAAATGACAGATAATTGGGATAAATAAATATCCGGGCAACGCCGGGTAATCAGCTAGTATAATATAAAATTGAGGCAAAATAACTCCAAAATTTTGCAATTCAGTTGCATTGATGTTTTACATGGTTCATTGAAAATGTAACACAAAGATAGGCTGAGTACTTATTCTTGGGTATAACTTCAATTGTATCACCTCATTCACATCCCAAGCATCTTCCTCCGTATACAGTATTTATTCAACTTTTATTTCAGATATATAAGCATTTCTAATGATTTTCTGATGGACCTCAGAACCAGCCACCTCCAACCATTATAATATGCTTTTTAAATGGGGAATACTGAGTGTATATCTCCTCACCGGTCCAACTTTGAAATTTTTCTAAATCAATTTTCAATCTTTAAATACTTAACTCATTGAGATTGTACTTATCTCTAAAATGCAGCGGTAGGACCCGACATGTTTCGCTTCCGCTTCGTCAGGGATCCATACTACAAATGAATGATATCTCATATCAGTACAATGCCAGCAATATCCTACTTTAAAGCCTACTTTTACCCCATTTTTACATTTACTCATCATAAGCCGCTCATACAACGGTGGATCCACCGGCTCAATACGGTGGAGCCAATGGGTTTAAATGCAAAAATAGAATGGTCTACGCTCTATTGATCTTCCGGGTGTTTGGATGGGGGTTCCCCTTTAAATTTAGATCTTGAGTATGATTCGATGTTTAGTGTGTGATGTAGGGGGGTTGGTCTTAGCATTAACAGCTCTTTAAATAGCGCTAGTAAAGACGCCGCCGCCATCTTGCTGTTAAACTTTAGAGCGGGGTGTATGAGCGGCTTATGGTAAGTAAATGTAAAAATGGGGTAAAAGTAGGCTTTAAAGTAGGATATTGCTGGCATTGTACTGATATGAGATATCATTCATTTGTAGTATGGATCCCTGATGAAGCGGAAGCGAAACATGTCGGGTCCTACCGCTGCATTTTAGAGATAAGTACAATCTCAATGAGTTAAGTATTTAAAGATTGAAAATTGATTTAGAAAAATTTCAAAGTTGGACCGGTGAGGAGATATACACTCAGTACTCCCCGTTTAAAAAGCATATTATAACGGTTGGAGGTGGGTGGTTCTGAGGTCCATCAGAAAATCATTAGAAATGCTTATATATCTGAAATAAAAGTTGAATAAATACTGTATACGGAGGAAGATGCTTGGGATGTGAATGAGGTGATATCATTGAAAATGTAGGCACAAATCAATCCTGCTTTTGCCCATTTTCTCCATAATGCTTTTGTTTTGTTATGGGTAGGATGTTCGTTTGAAAACCCATTTGCTATTTTCCTATGCACCTAAGTTGTGTGCAGATCAGGCAAATTTTATAATAGTGCACCTAACTTTTAGGAATGCCCATGAATCACCCATCTTGCACCCCTTCCACACCCCCTTTTGAGATCTGCACATTAGAATTAACACACATCACTTTATAGAACACACATCACTTTATAGAACACGTTATAGAACAAGGATGCACTACTATGTTCTGAATCAGAAGAACTGAAATATGAAGGCAACATTGCATTTCATGGACGGATACCAGAAAGCCTGAACACCGAGGCAGCAGGCACCTTTTGTTGCCAACCACACTTCAAGGACGTTATACAGGATCTTCTGGCTTGGCATTCCCAGCCATTTATCAGACAATTGTTCCTTCACATTGCAAATGGTATGCCTTCAGCCTGTTACTGACAATCCTAATTGTTTCCACATGATTGATGGTAATGAGGTATATTTTTTCAAGTACTTAGCTATCTCCTCGATGCTGGTGCTCTGTCTACAAACCCTTCCACCTTGAGGTCTGCTCCTTGGATTGGGACTAAATTTGAATATCTTTGTGATGATGACAGAGATACAACAAAAAAAAGTTATTTCCTCATCCTGATTTCTCCTATTATTGCATGGATGCCATACTGGTTTCTGATCTTTAAGGGGACATAACACAGTTTGTAACTTATTACTTCATTTATTTAAAAAGCAAAGTTATCCAACATCCATATCACCTGTATGAAAAAGTAACTGCCCCCTAAATTTAATAACTGATTGCAGCACCATTAACAGTAATAATTACAACCAAATGCTTCCTGGAATTTGATATCCGTTTTTCCACATTGCTGAGGAATCTTAACCCACTCTTCTTTGCAGACTGCTTGAATTGAAACACATTTGTAAGTTTTCATGTATGAACTTCTAGTTTCAGGTCTTGCCGCAGTAGCTCTTTTGGGTTCAATGCAAAACATTTTGTTTCTCCTTGGCTGTTCAGTAGTAGACTTGCTTCTGTGTTTTGGATCATTGTCTTGCTACATAACCCAATTATGCTTCAGCTTCAGTTTCAGCTCACAAATATATAAGTGTGACCAGATATTCTCTGAAAGAATTATCTGATATAGTGCAAAATTCATGGTTTCTTCAATAATACATTTTTCCAGGTCCTGAGGCAGCGAAATATCTTCACATCATCACACTATCACTACCATGTTTGACTATTGGTATGATGTTCTTACTGTGGAATACTGTATTTCCTTTACACTAGACATAATGGAACCTTATTTACACAGAGTTCTACTTTTGACTCACTTGCCCATAAGACATGATCCCTAAAGGCTTGGGGATCATCCAGGTGTGTGCAAGTGTGAGACAAGCATTAATGTTACTCTTGGATGACAACAGTTTCTGCCTTGCTTCCCTCCCATGAATCCCAATTTTGCCCTGTCTGTTTCTTATTATTGAGTCATGAACAATGACATTAGCAGAGGCTAGTGAAGTCTGCAGTTCTTTAGATGTTCTTCTGGGATGGTTTGTGATTTCCCAGATGAGTTGTTGCTGTGCCCTTGGAGCAATTTCGGTAAGCTGGCCACTTCTGGGAAGTTTCACTACTGTTCCAAAATGGTTATCACAGTTGCTGAGTTCCAGAGCTGCACAAATGGCTTTGTAACCTTTTTCAAACCTTTTTTTTTCATCTCTTCTGGAATTTCCTTTGATCATGGTGTAGCACTCTTGTACAGACTTTGCGGTGACTACGTCATTCTCATGGTAAAGTTCAATATATAGTGAGGCTTAGATTCAACAGCTGCCTACTCCTAGGAATAGTTTGGTATAATAATAATTATGCAAGACAACGTTATGGTTACCAATTAAAAACTGATCTCTAGTTTTTCATTAATTTCATATAATTTAAGCATTTTTTTATTTGCTTTACCAACATAGTTTCAAGGCAGATTATAATAGTAATAAAAATGAGATTCAACATGGATAAGTGTAAAGTGATGCATGTCGGTAACAAAAATCTCATGCACGAGTACAGGATGTCTGGGGTGGTACTTGGAGAGATCTCCCAGCAGGGCCGGATTAATCAATAGGCCCAGTAGGAACATGCCTGGGGCCCAAAATGGTCAAGGGGCCCAATGAAGGAGGGCATCAACATTGTTTTTCTATACAGCAATGGGCCCCTCCAGCATCGATCGGCAACACAGTCCCCCCCTCCCTCATCGACGGAAAGTAAGACAAGCAAGCAACACAGGTAAGAAAGGCAACCAGAATTGTAATTTTGCAAGCGGTACTGCTTGCCCAAAGCTTCTCTCTGATGCAGCTTCCTGTTTCCCCCTGGGTGCGTCAAAGGGAAGCTTTGGGCAGGCAGTACCGCTTGCAAAATTACAGTTCCTGTTGCCTTTCTTACCCGCGTTGCTTGTTTGTCTTACTTTCCATTGATGGGGGGCCTGTGTTGCCGATTGGGGGGGACACGCATTGCTGATTGGGGGGGGATGTGTTGCCGATCGGGAGGGGGCCCGTGTTGCCGATTGATGCCGATCATTGCCGATAGATGCCATGTTCTAAAAAAAAAAAAATCGGAGTGAAAGTTGAGTGGTGAGATGGACCCGGGGTGGACGGAGAGAGAGAAGGGGGCAAGGCAGAGCAGGGCAGATGATGGATGTGGGAAGAAAGGGACATGGCAGGACAAATGATGGAAGTGGGGAGAAAGGAGATAGAAGGGAGCAGGGCAGATGATGGATGTGGGAAGAAAGGGGCAGGGCAGGGTAGATGATGGAAGTAGGGAGAAGGGAGACAGAAGGGGGCAGGGCAGATGATGGATGTAGAAAGAAAGGGGCAGGGCAGGACAAGACAGATGATGGAAGTGGGGAGAACTTGTACCCAGCCCTCACCTCCTCACCACTGCTACTTCTTTCCCACATGCTGGATGGTTGGGGAAGAAGATAGTTAGTGAGATAGTGGAGGGGTGAAGGAAAGGGGTGGAAAGCTGTGAGTAGACACAGTGAAAAGAGGGAAACTGAGGGCTGAATAGTAAGAAATAATTTAATTTAGACAGAGGCAGAAAATAGAGAAGGAAGAACAGAGAAAAAAAGGAAAGGGAAGCGAGAGGAGAGAGATGCCAAAGAACGGGGAAGGACACATATACATCACATCCGAGTGAAGGAAATAAGAAGAGAGATGCTAAAAACCACAGGGGGTGGAGGGAAGGAGAGATGGAAGGAGAGAGATGCCAGACTATGAGAAGAACAGAGGGAAGGTGAGGGATGCCAGAACAAGGGGGAGATGGCAGAGGGAGACAAACATTTTCTGCAAGGGGCAGAGAGTGGATAGAAGGAAGAGAATGATGAGATGAGGAAAGCAGCAACCAGACAACAAAGGTAGAAAAAAATTTCTATTTTTTTTATTTATTTATTTTTGCTTTAGGATAAGGTATTATTGTAGCTGTGTTGATAATTGTTTATTAATAGAAAATGGAAACAAGATGATACTATTTATTAAACTAATTTTAATACATTTTTTACAAATTCAGAGACCATAACTCCTTTCCTCAGGTCAGGACAGGGATACTGTAACAGCAGTATAGTTTACTGATCTGAAGAAAGATGTTTTTAACCTCTGAAAGCTAAGTAAGAAATGTATTAGTCCAATAAAATGATGGCCACTAAATTTTCTTCTCGCTATGCCCCATGCCTCCTACCCAAATGTAAAATATAAATTGATGGGCTTCCCAAAGCCCTGCCAGCTAAAGATCTCTTCCTCTAGGAAAGAAGGGGAGTTTGTTCAGAGATGTTTGGAGGTTGCATAGAAGAAAAACTGTACACTGGCACTGGTATGGTAATCTTTGTTTGTTTTGAATTTTAAAATAAAATAAATAAAGTGGAAATAAAGAAGTAAATAAATGGGGGCGGGGCAGGGGGTGGAGCATGGTGGGGTGGGAGTGGGGCATGGTGTGGTGGGGTGAGGCAGGGGGCCAAGTGTACTTGTGTGCCTATGGGCCCTCGATGAATTAATCCTGCCCTGCCTCCCAGGAAAGGGACTTGGGAGTTCTGATCGATAAGTCGATGAAGCTGTCCATGCAATGTATAATGACGGTGAAAAGGGCAAACAGAATGCTAGAAATGATAAAGAAGGGGATCACGAACAGATCAGACAAGGCTATCATGTCACTGTACCAGGCCATGGTGCGCCGTCACCTAGAGTACTACGTACAGCACTGGTCACTGTACATGAAGAAGGACACGGTACCTTACTTGTCATTCCAATTATCAGATCATTTATAAATAAGTTAAATTGCACCAATCCCAGTACAGATCCCTGCAGCATTCAACTATTTACCCTTCTCAATTGAGAAAAATGCCATTAAACCCTACCTTCTGTTTCTGTCCAATAACCAATTTCTAATCCACAATTGAACATTGCCTCTTATCCCATGACTCTTTAATTTTTCTAGGAGTCTCAGGAGGAACTTTGTCAAAAACCTTCTGAAAATCTAGATACACTACATCAACCAACTCACCTTTATCCATCTGTTTATTCAAACCTTCAAAGAAGTCAAGCAAATTGGTGAGGCAAGACCTCCCTTGACAACCCATGCTGATTCTATCCCATTAAATCATATTTATCTACGTGCTCCACAACTTTATTTTTTTGAAATAGTTTCCACTATTTTGCCCAGCACTGAATTCAGGCACTGAATACAGTTATCCAGCATCCACCAATCCCTATGGGTGTCATATAACTGAGATTCTACTATATGGGGAATATATCTTGTCTGGATTTCCATGATGGTATTTTTAAATAACATCCATGCCTGGTTTACAGTCCTAACCTTTATTACCAATCCTTTTTTGCTTCTTTCAACCATTTTCCTCATTTTATCAGTCACCCATTCAAAAATAAAATGCCACTACAATAGTTTTTTTTGGCGATGTCACTCCAGATATCAGCTCAAATTTGATCACGTTATGATCACTGTTTCTCAGTGACTCTAAGACAGTTACCTCCCATACTATGTCCTGCATTCCACTAAGAACCAAATGTAAATAGCTCCCCTTCTTGATGCTTCTTGGACCAGTTGCTCCAAGAAGCAGTCATTTATGATGTCTAGGAATTATAACTCCTTAGCAGCTCTGATGTAACATTTATCCAGTCAATGTTGACGTAATTGAAATCACCTATTATTATACTGTTGCTCAATTTACCAGCTTTTCTAATCTCTAAAAAAATACCTTCATCTGTCTGGTCATTCTGTCCCGGGGGACAGTTATATAACTCTATCTGTATGTTTTTTTCCCTTCATACATGGAATTTCTATCCATATGTATTTCACACTGCTATCTATGTCATGTAGAATGTTTATTTTGTTTGATTCAATTTCCTCTTTAACATAAAGTGCAACCCCCTCCCCCAATTCTATCTAATCTATCATTGCAATATAATTTGTACTCAGGTAACACAGGTTCCATTGACTGTCCTCCTTTCAGCAGGTCTCTTAGACACCTATTATATCTGCCTCATCATTCAGTGCTATATACTCTAACTCTCCTATTTTATTTGTTAGGCTTCTAGTATTTGTATACAGACAATTCAAATTGTGTGTGGGGGGGGGGGGAGAAGATGCTGCTGCTGAGAAGATGACTGGGATAATTTGAGTCCTTTACTCTGCCTTCCTATTAAATATTCTTGACTTTCTTTCACCATTATTGAAACCTCTCTATTGTGACTCTCTAAATATCCTGTTTCAATAGTATCCTTCAAGGATACTCCATACCGAACGTTCGCTCCTGGGCGACTGTCGGCTTTCCCACCCATCTTAGTTTAAAGTTGCTCTATCTCCTTTTAAAATGTTAGCACCAGCAGACTGGTTCCATTCTGTCACTGCCTTTCTCTTTCTCCCTATAGAGAACAGGAAAATACCAGTAGGAAAATTATGGTCTAAAATTCTGATCAGCTGTTGGCCATCTTGCTCTGCCCCCGATCCATGTTAATTTTTCTAACTTATGGAGGTAATTTCAAATTTTCATTGCATGTGAGTAAAAATATTTACTGTTGTTTAACTGTACAGTAACAGTTAACATCTGCTTTGAATGATTTTGCTTTATAACAACTCGTTATCTATTAATTTGAATAAATGTTCATTGTACAGAAGCCTCAGCATTGAAAATATACATGCAAATAACAGTTTGTATTGTAGTATATGAAGCAGCTTTTTCAAAACTGTCAGCTTAGTGCATCAGCGGGTTTATGTTGTTTGATCAAATAGTTCTAATTACTAAAATAGTTTCTAAAAATGTCTTCTGGGGACACCACAAGGTAAAGAACTGAGAATCCATTCCCAGATTATTTGCTTGTAATTATTCAAATTGTTATTAAGGTCAAATATTAGATCTTAAGTCAGAAGAAAAAATAATTCAATTGATTGATTAATGAAAAATCAGATAGGAAAAGCCCTACCTCTAACATAAAAAAAAAGACTAGAAAATTATTTGAAAGAGACAAATGATGTAGGTTATGACTTTAGAGCTTCCTCTCATGACAGCTGCGTGGACTGTAAAGTTTCTCAGCAAATATGGAACCTAGCCCTGGCTGTCAAAAAGGGTATCAGTTTTCAGGGGAAAATACATTCCCTATCTGTCATTAACAGCAAAATATCTACGGCAATTGTATTAAAAAATTTGCACATGAATTCATAAAAAAAAAAATCAGACCTTTCTTTGTACCGGAAACATTTTTCTCAAAGGGCACAAATGAGTCGATTTAATCGTGGTTATATCCAAGAAGTACATGATAGCCTTTTTTATTCTGGACAGATGCAAAGAGTATCTCTGAACTTCTGCCAGTGATCAAAGGAACTGATGATGTAGAACAGATTCATGGGCCATGTCCTATCAGCCTATACTTTACCCATCATCCATCATCCCAACTCTAAGCCTTTTTCTGAGTGATGATTGCACCCTAAACACATAAAATTAATCACCACTCCAGTCCAGCCAGGTGTCTTGCCTCCAGAAATTATCTCATAACAGTCAAAGCACTGCTAGAATCTGATAACTGTACTGCTATTTCATTCACCAAGTGCTGCAGTCATACATAGAATTCAAGTTTCTTACTGCACAGAGCAATCAAGACGTGGCCTGTGAGACTAAAATCCAGAGAATGTCATGACCTGAGAGTACAATTCATTTGGAAAAACAGCTTTAGACTAACATTCTAATCAAGTTTTCTGATCATTTATATTTTACACTATTTTATTCCTACATTTATAGTATAAAACCTAGCAAAATAAAAGTATAACAATAACCAATTTTCAGAAGCAGTTTTTTAAAAATGTGACATTATTAGGTTGACTTCTAAAAATTTGAGACTTGAAGACATGACATTTTATATCGGGTATTTAAAACTGAATATAATCCATGGGTACAGTTCTGAGATAAATGAACAAAACTTGATCCTTGTATTTAGATCTGAAGGCTATAACTTTGCAAGACATTCAGAGGGTGTAAGTACTTAAAAGATGAACAGCCACAATGGCACACAGAACCTGCACAAAAAAAAAAAAGGCTTTCAACACTCAAATAGCTGCATTTTAGATAGAATCTAGAAATCAGAATTGAGACATCCAGGTTGAGATTTGTCCAATTCTGGCTGCACGATTTTAGATAAGGATCTGCCAACATAGAGCATGTTCAGCACGAATGTTCATGTGTGCACTGACTGTGGGCTCCTTTTACAAAGGTGCGCTAGAGTTTTTAGTACACGCACCGGATTAGTGCGCGCTAGCCGAAAAACTACCGCTATAGCGTGCGCTAGCCAAAAAACTACCGCCTGCTCAAGAGGAGGCGGTAGCGGCTAGCGCACGCAGCCTTTTTGCGCGCACTATTCCTCGAATTAAGGCCCTAACGCTCCTTTGTAAAAGGAGCCCTGTGTGCGGCAGAAGCAATTATGTTACATTTATCGACATCTAAAACTCAACTTACATGTTTCTGTTTATTAGATTCTTAAAATACCACCTTTCTGTCTAAATGCTGGCACTTACATGGCCAAGTTGGAATTTCAGAACAGATATGTTAAATGCCAGCTTGTAGGGTTTAAAATAGCAGACACACACAGCTAAAAGTCTTTTACTAAGCTGCAATAGCGTTTTTAATGCGCGCTGGATTGCCCTGCGCACTAAATCCACGCTATGTGGCTAGAACTAACGCCAGTCCAATGCTGGCGTTAGCATCTAGCGCACGCGGCAATTCGGCGTGCGCTAAGCGCGCACTAAAACCGCTATCGCAGCTTAGTAAAAGGAGCCCTAAATACCCAAATTAACTCCCCCTTTTACAAAACCGCAAAAGTGTTTTATAGGGCAGGCCGGTGCGCTGAATGATCTACGCTGCTCCCAACACTCATAGATTTCCTATGCGCATTGGGGAGCAACGCAGAGCATTCAGCGTGCCGGCCTGCGCTAAAAAAAAAAAAAAAAACACGCTTCTGTGGTTTTATAAAGGAGAGGGGTAAGTATAAATCTGTCTGCTCTATCATTTTTGAGGGGGGCAGGAAACTGGGAGATGGAGGGGAAAACCTTCTTTAGTCCCTCCCATCAAGACAATGGTCATAATGAGCACTTTTACAAAAACTATACTTATTCAGAACCAACTGTAAATTCCAACAATCTCTCTAAGAATACATATGCATTCCCTTGGAAAATACACTTATAGTTTTGGTTCTTCCCTCGTCCCACCAGACACCATCCAAAATCCACTCCTTTGTCATATGATTGTTGTGCAGATTTGCTGACTTTCTAAAAATGGAGTTTCAAATACTATTTGAAATATATGATTGAATATCAGTATTAACACATGCAAATAGCTCTTCTCAGATAAATGTAAAAGAACCCACAAGGGAAGGAGAAATACTGGATCTAGTGCTCAAAAATGGGGGGGGGGGAGAAAAAAAAAGTGTTTCTAACATATGGACAGTGGAAGTCATTACACAGTGTGGACAGACATAGGAGATGCTGACTTTAGTAAAATTGGGAAGTACACAAAGATGGGGACGGGAGTACTTAAAAGGACATACAATCAAATCTTTTTCAGAAATGAGGATCTCATAAAACTAGAAAATGTGAATTTAGGTTGCAGGGTATTGGACAAGAATACAAATGTTTAGTACAAGACCCTCAAAGAGCTGGCTGTGGATTTTGGGCCCAAACAAGAATGAAAACCTCATTCATGGCAAACTACCTCAATCTGCCCCTTATAGCCTAAGTCCCCAATGATAACTTGCACCTTCTTAAGCACATAACACTGGCATACCCATGATCCTCTCCAATCCCCCTCTCCTTGCACCAGCATTAAGCAATGAATCATCCTCCCCCGCAAAAAGGAAGTAGATAGATAATCCCCCTTTCCCAAGCACTTACTAGGGTTACCATAGGTAGAACAGTATTGGGGCAAGAGCGACCCTTCTTCATTCCTAGCCCCACTGAACTAAAGCAATGATAGCTATGGCATGTACACTGGTATACCTGGACTTAGAGTAAGAAAAGCAGGAGGCTTTGAAACATTGCACAGAGCCACAGACTTAGGAACATTTGGAACATGTGAAGGTACCCCACTTCCACCAACACCTGAGGGTCACAGCAGTGGGCTATATTCATTCTGCAGGGGAGGGACATAGCATAAGGTTTTTCATTTGACAAGGAGGCAATAAAACCCACCTGAGCTTCTGTAAGAAACTCCTATGAGTGGGACCACTGGAAGCAATTCATTGGAATATTCTCTAATGCAGAGATACCAAATTATCTAGTTCCAGGAAAGGAACTTTTTGTCCATTCCTGGTTTTGAACTTATACCCCAAAGCAGTGTGAGATTTATAGTCCCTGATTCCACCCATTTAAATCTGTGTTGCAGGTCTCATAATGCCTCATAATAGAGTTGTCAGAAAGCTGGCCTAAAGTCTCCCTTTTAGAACTAGGTTACTTTGCAATTCTGCTGCTGTGAGCACTTAAATTTAGCTGAGATTTTCTATCAGCTTTTTTTATTTAGGTCATTGAGTCAATCTTTCAGTACTTTTTACTTTGGCTGGTTCATTCTATCACAGAGTTTCTAGCAGGGACTCCTGAGGCTTGAATACTAGAGTAGAACAAGAAAAGAGCTAGGTTTACTCGAGGTAAATCTTAATGCCACTGTACCTTCCAAGAAGTGCATCTAACATAAATGGCCAAATAAGGCTTACTGAAAGCAAAGAGCTTGACAAGACACTGGAATCTGGAGCCCTCAGAAAGCACACCAAAAAGTAGGAACTACCGTGTTTCCCCGAAAATAAGACCTACCCTGAAAATAAGCCCTAGCATGATTTTTGGAGTAGGTCTTAATATAAGCCCTACCCCTGAAAATAAGAGCCGCGCATCCTCCCCACCGACCCGACCCCTGACTCGCCCCCACAACACAGCTAAACCGCTGAACCCCCGTTGACCCTTCATCTTTCCCTCCCATCTTAACCCTGTTGACCGTGACCATAAATACCTGCTGGCAGAGGAGTGTTGGGCCAGCAGCACTCACAGGCTGCTTCGTGGCCTTCTCGCTGGGGCCTTCTGCCCCGCGTTACTGATGACATGCGCTACTGATGACATGCTGTAAAAAAGTATTTCCTTAGATTACTCTGGAGCCTATTACCTCTTAACTTCATCCTATGCCCTCTCATTGCAGAGTTTCCTTTTAAATGAAAGAGACTCGACTCATGCGCATTTACATTACATAGGTTTTTAACGTCTCTATCATATCTCCCCTCTCCCGCCTTTCCTCCAAAGTATACAGATTGAGATCTTTGAGATCTTTAAGTCTGTCCCCATACGCCTTATGATGAAGACAACATACCATTTTAGTAGCCTTTCTCTGGACCGACTCCATCCTTTTTATATCTTTTTGAAGGTGCGGCCTCCAGAATTGTACACAATATTCTAAATGAGGTTTCACCAAAGTATTATACAGGGGCATCAAATTCCTCCTTTTTCCTACTGACTATACCTCTCCTTATGCAACCTAGCATCCTTCTAGCTTTCGCCATCACCTTTTCAATCTGTTTGGCCACCTTAAGATCATCACATACAATCACACCCAAGTCCTGCTCTTCTGTTGTGCACATAAGCTCTTCACTCCCTAATCTGTACCGTTCCCTCAGGTTCTTGCAGCCCAAATGCATGACCTTGCATTTCTTAGCATTAAATTTTAGCTGCCAAATTTCAGACCATTCTTCAAGCTTCGCCAGGTCTTTCTTCATGTTATTCATACCATCCGACATGTCTGAAGGCATTTAAGAAAAGTATTTTGATCACTTGAAATCATTCTTTTTAGCCATATTACTGAGGGGTCCTTTTATTAAGGTGTGTTAAAGCATTTAGTGTGTGCTAAATCGGTTAGTATGCCTTAATAAAAGGACCACTGATTTAGTTAAGTAGGAGAAAACCCACAAATCACAGTTTTACTCTTTGTTCTGTTTTAAGAAAATCTTTCTTGTAGAGATCATTACATTTCTTGATTTGATTTACCAGATGGATACAGTAACAAACAGAAAATGACTTTTATGCCTAGATCATTCTAACTTAATAAAATGAATGCTCACATTCATTTTTGTATCACTAGGCACATTTCTAGCTTTCATTCCCTAATAGTCCTTCCTATCTGCAAATGAAAAAAAGATTGAGATCATTGGACCTATGCGCTAAAGAATAGTTAAAGTTTTGCAGTTAACCATCAAAATCAGTGCAACTGTGCTAACTGTTGTGGACATTCCCATTAACGTCCCATATGGATAGCATGGAGGAAATGCCTTATTGTGTGTTGAACGATAAAGCCATCTTCCCACCCATTCTCCACCCATTTCCCATCTGATTCTCCATCAGCAAGCAAACGTAGCTGTCAAGCTGTAACACTATTAGCACAAACCTATGCTGTTAGCAGATATCAAATCAGTGATAGAAAAATATATGCTGTAAATGCCACTAAATAATATATTTTTTTTAACCTATCATTAATGTAAACTTCCTACCAAAGATCTCAGCAACACCACCAGAGACTCAAAAACTTTCACTGCTTCGTGGCTTTACATGTTCATCCTTGGTCATTATTTAAACTTTATACTTTTTTATCTCAATAAATGGCTATTGCTCAGCTTTAAAGGCTCCCTTTTAGATTGACCATGGACCAGGGGTACTATATATCCATGTGTTCATAGCACATGTACCCCTGGCCCATGGAATACTACCAATCAGAAGCCTTTGAAGCCAAGTAACAGTCATTTATTAAAATAAAAATGTATAAAGTATAAAAGGTTTCAGAGGTGTCCAACCTGCGGCCGAGGGCCGCATGCGGCCCCGTGAAGTATTTTGTTGCGGCCCGGTCGAGGGCGATGCAGTGTTTTCCTCTGCTGCCCACGGGTGTTTACCGTCTTGCCAGCTCCCTCCTCTGTCCTTGCTGCAGCGTTTGTGCGATTGTGTGGCCCCAGAAACATTTTTTGGGGCCAATGCGGCCCAGGGAAGCAAAAAGGTTGGACACCCCTGTTTAAACCATTTAAATAATAACCAATAGAAACATAAAGCCAAGAATCAGTGAAAATTTTTGAGCCTTTGGTGGTGCTGCTGAGGTGATTAGTAGGAAGTTTACATTAACGATAGGTAAAAAAAGTTAAAAATATATTATTTAGTGGTGGTTTACAGCATATATTTTTCCTGTTCATTATATGCCTCTGAGAATATTATTCTGCCATCTAGATTGGGAAATCAGCAATAAAAACAAAATCTCCCTCCACTACTGATGTTGGCACTTACATGTGTAATCCGCATATTTTATGCAGACACACATTCACATGTAGCCATTAGAAAGCTCTGCACAACTTTTATATTTATTTATGGGCATTTGTAAGTGGTATTATATATCGGATAATGGTCCCCCAGTAACTGGTGTGAAATCTAATCCCAAACAAGAACTTCTATGTCTTCCACACAGCTTTTATAAAATTTATGTGTATTTCTAAGCAGAATCAGGCATAAATGTATAAGTTATTTTGCCAAGATCAACCCAAAAAGTGGAATTGAAACAATAGATTTTCAATAGCAACCCCCCCCCCCATGTAAGTTTTTTTAAATTAAAGGCCGTGGCAGTAAAAGCTCTGACACTCATAGAATTCCTAGCAGCATTGGAGCTTTTATCGCTGTGGCCTGCGATAAATAAAACCCTAACACAGCTTCATAAAAGGGAGCTCAAAAGTTTATTCAATAAGATATAAACATGACTTTACACGGAGCTATGTTTCAGCAGGAAACTGCCTGCCTCAGGAATCAAAATATCGGCAAGGAGCATCTGTTTCATGACAGCATGTTGCCATTTGTACATGGGACACGGCAATATGCTGTAACAAAGCAGTTGCTCCTTGTTGATATTTTGACTCCTGAGGCAGGCAGTTTCCTGCCAAAACACAGCTCCATGCAACAATTTTTTATATCTTGTTGAATAAACATGGTTTGCTATTGAAAGTCCATTGTTTCAATCCCACATTTTTGTTTGATCTCCACAGTCTACCTTGAGATCTTTCTTCCCTTAAGGGTCTTTGTTCTCTAAGTTATTTTGCCACCAAACCATGCCCACAATTTGCCTATAATCTTGCCCTTCCAAAATATGCATCCCGTGGTGGTTTTCTGACATCATGATTCGTATGTATTGGCTATTTATGCATGTAAATACTGCTATTTGCACATGAAATACCTCGCAAAACTTCTTCAAAATGGCAACCATAGCTCTATAATTTATCCTTCAATATCAAGCTGTGTTATTTCTATTTCTTACATACACGTATACATTTACAATTCCATAAATGACCGTTTGAAAAACAGTTAAACTATCTGAGCATAAAATTTCAGCATTCCAAAAACCACTGGTAGAGACGTCATCACCCAATTGGTTAGACTAAGATATTGGCCCAAAGTGCGACAACACCTTTTCTATTAGAGTTTACTCGTTCTCTGCAGTCCCCCAACTGTACTATGCCATAGATAATTCTAATTCATGTAAACTGTGAAAATCCTCCAAAGGTGACATTACATGAAGATTTATGTATGCTGCTTCATAATCTCCATGAAAATCATCTTCTTCAATATAAAAAGGAATAACCTTCAGGAAATGGTTTGACCTCCCTTTGTAATCAGTATAAAATCAAGAAAGAATTAAAATAGGAAAGAAAAGAAAGAGATTGCTAGGATGGTAAAGCACATCACTAATGTAATACCTAAAGGATGTAGCCGCATGCCAAAGAATGAAAAATGAGTGTTACGATATTACCTTTTATTCACCTTTCATATAACTGTAC